>NC_051422.1:20950147-20955147 GCF_015228065.2 Penaeus monodon
AACTATGACTATTATTAACTGATTATCTGGTATCGATCTGAAGGTGGTCATGCAAGCGCTTGGGAAAAGTACTCGATAAGAAATAAAGTTAATAGTTTTCCAAACTTGCTTTTCTCCCTTGTATTAAGTGTTTGAATTCCGTCTATGTGGATTTGCAATTATGATTTGCAATTGGAAGATGGATGATTTTTCCTCTTCTCTTTCTCGTCGTTTTCTTTCTTCTTCTTCTCATTCTCCCTTTCCTTCTTCTTCTCCCTTTCCTTCTTCTTCTCCATCTCCTCCTCCTCCTCCTCCTCCTCCTCCTCCTCCTCCTCCTCCTCCTCCTCCTCCTCCCCCTCCTCCCCCTCCTCCTAGTCTACATCACTTAAAAGTTGATGATTTGTTACCAAATGGAAAGACAAGGAAGTGGCACCTACCAGCATTTGGCAGAAAATTAATTCATAATGTGGCAACATTTTATTATTGTAAATAGTATTACATTGTACATGCTTGACATGAGTCGACTTACATATGTAATTAACATCAGTATCACAAAATACAGATATATTTTATCCCTCTGGAATCAGAAGTATACCGTCTTGAAATCGGGGCAGATATTGGTCTCTACATAAGAAAAAAATATTAGAAAACTCTTACCAGGATGCATATACATTGATTGGTGAAGCTACCTTCAAATACATGCTAATTAAACTTCCTTTTCGTTTGTGGATTGAAGGGAAACCTTATTCGGATCATGTATGGAACATTTCTTGCATCATCTTATAAAATACCTTTGTTGTTATGAATCAGCATTTTCACCTGGTACCCAACTCTGCTTACTCTAACGTAGCAACACAATGAGCAAGGATTTTTTTTCAAGAATGACAACGTAAATATATATGATTCAGCAGCACAACTATCAGACACATATAACATTTATGCAGCTTTTATATGATACAAAACAGTTACATGCTTCCACCAATCCAACTGAAACTGCAACTCGGGTTTCGGGCCAGAAAAAGCAGTTTTTGGTTATTCTCCAAGATTGTAGGTGGACTTGTAAAGACAAATTTCGGATATTTGAAGATAAGATTGACTTCTCCATTATCTAGCATATTTTAGTTTAATTTAATTATGTGTAGAAAATGTGACATCCAATATACAACAAGTAACAGTAACTTGATAAGTATACAGTAAAAAAAAAAAAAAAAAAAAAAAACGCGCACTGAACATCACATTCCCGAGGGCGAGGCACATTCCTCCTCCCGCTATGCTTTATCCCCGAAGAGTATCTTCATAATGAACATCCCCCCCCCTTGCACGGCGTCGACGCGGCATGACATCACACTTTCAGGCGAGGGCACTGAGCGTGACGCGCCGGTCCTCCAGCTGCGCCCTCTGAGCCGCCTTCACCCCCTCCTGGTGCCTGACCAGAATCACATACGTAACGGCGCCGCTGCTCGCGTACAGGATCACCGAGATGAATCCTAAGGCCTTAAAAGGGAAGGAGGGAGGGGGGTTGAGAGAGGCTGGAATCCGGAGGCTAGTTAGCTGGCTAGTTCAAGGTGTTTACGGAGGATAATGTTTTGTAATAAGGATAATGGTGATAGTGCCAGATATAAACTCATAATAATTCACAATATCTGAGTTATATAAATAGACCCAGTAAATTGCCTCTATGTGATACGGTAGGTTTAAATCTAATAATGACCTTGATAATACATCCATGACATCACATCCATGACAGAGAGAGAGAGAGAGAGAGAGAGAGAGAGAGAGAGAGAGAGAGAGAGAGAGAGAGAAGAGAGAGAGAGAGAGGAGTGAGTGAATGTGTGAGTGAGGAGTGTGTGTGGCAGAGGCAGAGGCAGATATACAGATACAGATAGAGACAGAGGCAAAGATAGAGACAAGGACAGAGGCAGAGATAGAGACGGACAGAGTGAAAGGCAGAGATAGAGATAGAGACAGGGGTAGATATAAAGATAGAGACAGACACACATATAGACAGAGACAGTGATGGAGATAGAGACAGAGACAGAGGCAGATATAGAGATACAGACAGAGACAGAGATAGCGACAGAGACAGAGACTGAGACAGAGAGAGAGAGAGTTGAGACAGAGAAAGAGACAAAGACAAACCCAAGAGAACAGAATGAAAGAGATATAAAAGGGGGAGAAAAATAACTACGCCACCCTGCTTCACCAAACACCGAAGAAAACAGAACGTGGAACTACTAACTATGGCTGCGATGACCATGGAATAGTTATTGGAGCATTCGTTCCTGGTGAGCGTGAGGACGGAGCCCACGAGCATCAGAACCAAGGCACACACGTTGAACCATATGTCCTGGAAAGGAGGAAGGAGGAGGGGTCTTTATATCATCACCAAGCGACCTTGAAGGAGGCACGGTCCAGTCCAGGAACATCGGTTTGCATGCAGATGTGGTATCCTTTTGAATGTCCTGATTATACGGTGTGGCATATGGTTTATTTGCATTGACGTAATCTTTATTCACGTGATTATTTGATGTTGATTTTGTGCTTACTTGTGCGTTGTAGTATCCTATGTTTTGCGAAACCCAAAATTTATCAGTTATAATATGATACAAAAAGCCACAAACAAATATGATCTTGTCCCTTTACAAAAATACTTACCCCTTTAACCCACGTGGGGGTAGTTAGCGGGTTCCTGCCTCCTACGAGAACCAACACTGCCGTGACGTAAGATACAAGGGTCGCCGCCAAGCACACGCCGCACGGTAACAGGTACATCGCGAGGAAGGTGCTGTCTCCAGGACAGCTGTTCTCCGCCAGGAAGAGGATCATGCCAGTCACCAGGATCAGCTGATGATGCAGTTAGGGAGGAAATGGAGAGAGTAAGCGAGTGGATGCGCAGGTGGATGCATGGGCTTAATTTGCTGGGTAGGTAGACTGCCAGCTGCAATATATACGTGCACACTGCATATATATGTTTTTTTTTAATGTATGTTTGCGATTATAAGTATCAACATTGACTTTAAAATAAAGAGAGGTAGATAGATATACAGACAGATAGATAAACAGATAGAAAGATAGACTGATTAATTGATATTTATATGTATATATATTACACACATACACACACACACACACACACACACACACACACACATACACACACACATACACACACACATACATAATATATATATATATATATATATATATATATATATATATATATAGATAGATAGATAGATAGATAGATAGATAGATAGATATAGAGAGAGATACATGTAGGCAGACAGAAATAGAACAGATATTGCAGATTGTGACCAATATACAAGTAGATTAATATACGTGATCTTGTATACATATGAATACCTGTACCGTTCGTGCATTTATATGAATAAAGAATATATATATATATATATATATATATATATATATATATATATATATATATATATATATGAAATGCTGTTTACGAGTAACGTCATGTTACCAGTTACAAGTTAAACCTTGATATTGATAGTTATTTGCAATGAAACATTTTTCATCCCTCGAACACGACTGACAACTTGCTGAGTAAACATATCCGCGATGCAGCGAAACGGACACTTGTACAGAAAGCTCTTGTGCAGCTGTATGGCTTTCTCGTGAGACCTGACACGCACATCTGTCCCGCGAGTTACCAATATTTAGAGCATTATCTATTTTAATGAAGGGATGTTGAATGTCCGTGTGCAATGTACTATAAAATACCAAACATACGACTTGGATGTCAGCATTTTGATGCAATGAGCACATCACATGTTATATATGTTATATCTGTCTTTACATATAAATGCCATCATATAGGGCACCTAAACGAACCCAAAACAGCTGTTGCTAGCTTCGGTCTCGTCTAGTTAATAAAAAGCGCGAGATTTTTGCGTTGTTTCTCTGGCGTCACTCAGGTCACGCATGAAACAGAGCTGAAGGGGGTAAAGATTTTAAAAAAATGTACATAAAAGAATTACTAAGTAACTAAACAGGAATAAATGAAAGAAGAGAAAATCAAATGTTGGGAAAAGAGTTGGGAAAGCAAAAAAATGGCAAAGGAGGAAAGAACAAGGGTGCTGTATCGTGTTACTACCCAGATAGACGATCAGGGAGGGGAATGAGGGACGGGGGAGAAGGAGGGAGAGAAATGGGGGAGGAAAATACGCACAATAGAGACAAAAGAAGATAAGGGGATGCAGAATGAAGGAGTCTGGTGGGTAAGCCAGTCATAATTTAGGTAAAAGATAAGCGAGGAACAAAATTATTACTCGCAGAAATTGTAACAGCTAAACAATCAAAAACAATGGCCAAGTTGGGAAAAAACAAAACTATCAAATTTGGATGGAGACAGACGAAGAGAGGTACTATGCGGGTATTATCTGTAATTACCAATTGTAGACTGGCCATTTGTGTGTGTGTGTGTGTGTGTGTGTGTGTGTGTGTGTGTGTGTGTGTGTGTGTGTGTGTGTGTGTGTGTGTGTGTGTGTGTGTGTGTGTGTGTGTGTGTGTGTGTGTGTGTGTGTGTGTCTGTTTGTTTTATAGGTGTGTCAATGCTGGTGGTAACCAGAACTAGATTAGATACTGCAACTGCTTGTTTCTGGTAAAGATAAATGGATGCACATTATCACTCATATGCCTTTGCTCCAGTGCGCGTCCCCTCTCTTGGTTAACTGAACTTTAGTGAATGCGAAGAGATATAATCACAACCTCCTTTTATGAGAGAAAAATCTTGAAAGTCCCATAGACATACACATACCCAAATACCCAATTTATAAGGAAAAGGCATCCACCTCGTCTATGGAACAATCATAGATAAGCGATCACACCTTCACTATTACTAATGCCTTTCATGGTTGGCTGTGATTAATTGCGTAAATTTTGTTATAAGCAATCGGACATAAGTGATATCTTAAAGACGGTGCTTTTGTGTTTTAGTAAACGGTAAATAGATAGTTGTCATACCTATCGGAGTACAAATGGCGATTTTTTTAAAAAAG
>NC_051422.1:20960147-20985945 GCF_015228065.2 Penaeus monodon
CTATGTATTGTACGAACAGACAAACTGGTGTCATCAGATTCTCAAAGGCGTGACTCTAAAAAGCTTAAGAACCATTGCTCTGGACGCTAGAGAAAGTTTTTTTTATAGTCCATTCAACGTACATTCCAGAAAAAAAATAATAAAAAAAGGGCCAAAGGTGGTGTATTACGACAAATATCGGACTTCATTTATATGCTGTTATCATATTCTAAATATCTAAATAATTTCTCAATAGCAGTTCTTGGAACACACTCCCGTTTAACGTCGCGAACCTGGTCTAGACTTGTTCTACATTGTCGTTGTTCTTAGGGTAATTAAATAGAACTTTGGGACCCTGAACTGTATGGGAATATTTTCTAACGTTAAAGTTGTGACAAGCTTATTATTTGTCGTAGAAAACAGAACTTGGGCTCATGTTGAAGGGGAAAATGTACTTTATGGTAGTATAGCGCATGCACGGGACTAAGAGAGAAAAGCAATGAGTGAAAAAGCTTGTCGCCATCAGAGCAGCAAATAAATCATACCCTGTCGTATGAAACTAGATTTTTTTCCTTCTTTTTAAAGAAATTGACGATTTCATTCCCTTTCCATTGATTTAATCTATTGCCATTTGTTCATTTATGACATGATAGCAAGCAAAAAAGGGAGTCAGCAATGGATTTACGTTATAAAATATATCATTCATTTGTTAATTAAACTTTATAGTTAGTACTATAATTCTTGCAAAAGATAACAAAATGGCTCAGCGACCTACAGGATATCGAGTCTAAATTTTTTTATGAAAAGCTCCGTGTTCCAGAGTTTGATTTTTGTTAATAGTTTACATTCTCTGTATGGACAAACACTGACGCACACACCCATATACAGGCACATATATATTTATATATTGTATGCACACACACACACACACACACACACACACACACACACACACACACACACACACACACACACACACACACACACACACACACACACACACACACACACACACACATTATACACATTATACACATATGTCTGCAAGCTAGCTACTCTTCAAGTAATCAATCGCGCTGCTCTTTTTAGGCCATCTATGTTCAATAAACACATGCCCATATACGGCTGTCGGAGGATACATGTCTCAAATACTTCTAACACATGTAACATCTTATAACAACGTCGTTTTTTAAATGGTGGCAGCTGTCCTGAGATATTGTAGTTTTATAGCCGTGTTTTGCGAACGTTATTGTAACTCAGATTTTTCGCTCTCTGATGCTTCCCCACGGACTTGCATTATCTGATATATTTTCTGTGTCAGTGAGTGTTTGGTCTTCGATGTCAATCTACTTGTTTTGTTAAGCAGTCTGTCTTCCACGAAAATCGTATTATTGTATTTGAGCGTGTGTATATACATAGTATATACATATACATACCTACAAACATACATACACGCACAGACACACACACACATATATATATATATATATATATATATATATATATATATATATATATATATATATATATATATATGTATATGCACATGCATATATGTATGTATATATGCATGTCTATATTTTTATATACATACACATATGCATACATATATATATATATATATATATATATATATATATATATTATATATATATATGTGTGTGTGTGTGTGTGTGTGTGTGTGTGTGTGTGTATGCGTGTGTGTGTGAGTGTGAGTGTGAGTGTGAGTGTGAGTGTGAGTGTGTGTGTGTGTGTGTGTGTGTGTGTGTGTGTGTGTGTGTGTGTGTGTGTGTGTGTGTGTGTGTGTGTGTGTGTGTTTGTGTGTATGCACGCGCGCGTGAGTGCGTGCGCATACATACGCACAAATACATACGTACACACACACACACACACACACACACACACACACACACACACACACACACACACACACACACAAACACAGTATCTCCTTTTTTATTTACGTATCTATGTGTCTATTTTTGTATTATACATAAGACGAAAACAAAAACAAGAAATGAAAAGAAGAAAACATTGATAATTTTGAATGGAAACGCAGCCTCGCGTACGCATAGCATAACCCTTGGCACTCCCTGGTAAAGGCAGGCTGGCTAGGCAGAGTGACGTCTTTACGAAATGTGGGAGGTAAAATTAGCTACCCTTGAATTTAATAAGTGTATTTGCTTCTGAACTGCCTTTATCATCTAATTTTATACTTATTTTTACTTGTATTAATAGGTAAAAGAAGTCTATTCCATTTTTCAATAAGTTTCCACATTTAAATAATGTGTAATGTTGCTATGGAAGCAAAAACAAAAAATAGCAGCTGTTTACTTCACATTTTGAAGAACGCAATCTACATTAACATTTAATAAACTGAACTGCTCAGATAACAGTTTATATTAGGACAACATCCTTGTCCTCGCTTTTCGACTGTACATTGCATCATTGTGATTACGAATAGAAATGAATGTTTAGTAGTATTAACAGTCTGCCTAGGTAATAAATCATGTCTCGATAAGATAGCTTGGCTCTGCATTATTACAATATGAAAACATAGTCCATTATCCGATAGTTAATTCTGTTATTTAATATGTGGCACGTTCTATTTTGTACACGTCCGTTCCTTGTTGCCGATGTACGATGACTAACCCCAGTGTTGCTCGAAGAAACACGTGGAGTCTTGGGGGGTGTCATTCTTGTTTAGATGCATAAAACGTGTCAAGATCACAAGGAAATGCTTATAATAACACATCTTAAATGTAAAAAATGTTCACAACGATTGTACTACGACGTTTACGCGGCTGATGTTCGAGGCAATGCCGCACATACTTGTTATAAAAAAAAATCAATATTGCAAATAAAGACAAAACATTCCGACATACACCTAACTCTATTTCTTTCAACCCACGCAATTCAAACACCACATCAAACACAAATAACCACAATACCCACTGACACAACCCCCAACGTACGACTACTTTTTCTCGTCAAGCGAGGGTTTCCGGCTCCCCCCGTGCGTGCGTGCGTCCGTGCGTCGGGTGGAAGGGGAAGCTGGACAGTGCAGACGATCACATCCCCAGCGGGTCTTGCTGCAGACGGACGCAACCCACACGGCAGGTACGGAGGGTTGTTTATTTTTCATTACATTAACTGAGGTTTGAGTTATTAGTACGGAAGGACAGTCACTGGATAGGACGGTGGATGTTGGTAGTCATTAGAGGCTGTGTGATATGTTGACGCTAAGTTTATGTATCGTGGTAAGTTTGTGGGATTTCTGTCATGTTGACTGCTGTATTTTTAGTGGGCCAAATGTGTTGCGAGACGAAGCGAGTAGTAGATGGATATGAAATAATTATATGAGCGCGGAAGATAAATAGATGTGGAATGTTGATGTACATGGTATGTCACGTGCAATATCGAAACCTTGCAAACAGTAAGAGAATGTCTATTTCACCGGCCAGTAGAAGTTTTCCCATTGACAGTAACTACAAATTAAGACATGCGGAAAAGAAGTTTATTCTGACGTTAAAATATCAGGGAGAAATAGATTATAGTTTCTTGTTATTTTATTTGCACTTTGCAAGTTCATCTGGTTTAATGAAGTCTAAAAATAGTAATAACTACTACATAATTACAATCATCTGATTTGTAGAATTGGTGAATATTATTGTGGGATAATTGACGAGCAAACAGCATGGAAGCCGCCGTTGAATTTCAGCCAATGAGTATGCAAGTTTTATATGATTTAGATTATGATTGGTGAAGACGTCAGCCTCTCAGTGATTGGTTGCTGAACAATAGTGCCTGTGTCTGATTGGCTGAGGGAGGGGGCTTGGCAAGGGCGTGTACTTCGTAGACTTCGCCTGCGTATGCGCGATAGTTATCTTTTATTTATTGTCTGTCGCGCCAAATATGGAAGCTATTTTACCTCCAGCGGTCTCGGGAAAGAAGAGAAATTTGGGAGGTGGAGATAAGGTTGGGAAAAAAATAAAAGCTTAAAAAGACATCTGGAAATACGTGGATGAAGAGATAAGCGAGATAAGAATGCCTGCGTCTGCAAGGCCGACAGAGTCATGAATAAGCATATACAGACGCGCACAGACACTGATAGACAGAGACGTACACATACAGACACAGATGCTCATACATTCAGACACGTACACGCGCGCACACATAGGTATGCACATACAGACCCAATGACAGACATTACCACAGACGCATAACCACGACCATGCAAGCACACGCAAGCACATAAATTTGACAGCTACAAAGACGAACCGTTACACAGACGCACAGATGCCATAATACATCTCAGATCCAATTACACAGACACACATGATACGTTAGATAACATTCTCTTCGCATGAAATCTCCGGGACTGTCCTACCATCCCTGAGAAAGATGCAGGGTTAATCTTTACGGAATGGACACACTAGGCTTAGGCAAATTGAAGATGAGTTCTTCTAGGGGACAAAAATTTGTTGCCGGTACAAGAAATAATCCGCAGACACGTACGGGAACGCCACAAATAAAGGAAAAAAGATCGTGGAAGGCACCGTTCACAGCCCAAGTCCACACGGTGCTCCCGAGTTTCAACTCTTATGTTGCTGAGCATACCGAGGTAAAGACAATGTTTGCCGGGGGGTTGGGGGGTAAAGTCTGAAGTGCACGCCCAGTCCCGGCAATTTTATTTGTTGAATAACGTTTGTGACGTGGATTAGGTAAAAGATTACCCTGAAAATGGGAGGATCCCAAGGTGAGTCGTCCATTTATAATGGGTTTTGACGTCTTGGAGTACTTGGTGGATAACAAGATGCTTTATCGTTGCCATGCAAAAATCATGAATATTTTATATTAAATGATAAGCAATCATGATTTGGTATTATAATCATGATGTTGCATTTAATGGAGGCAATCTTGTTTTTGTTATATTTAGATTACAGTTACTTTGGCCTACCTCCACCTCCGTGTATACCTTTGCCGAGAACTTCGTAGGTGGTGTTGGTGGTGGGGGGGCGAGAAGTTAGCTGACCCTTCCCTTTAGTAGGTGTAAAAAAGGCAAAAATCTAAGAATAAAAATGTAAATTGAAAGTCGGGCAGATGGGCAGACACGTACACGGGCAGACGGGCAGACACGTACACGGGCAGACACGTACACGGGCAGACACGTACACGGGCAGACACGCACACGGGCAGACACGCAGACACGTACACGGGCAGACGGGCAGACACGTACACGGGCAGACACGCACACGGGCAGACGGGCAGACACGCAGACGGGCAGACACGCAGACGGGCAGACACGCAGACGGGCAGACACGCAGACGGGCAGACACGCAGACGGGCAGACAACGGCAGACGGGCAGACACGCAGACGGGCAGACACGCAGACGGGCAGACACGCAGACGGGCAGACACGCAGACGGGCAGACACGCAGACGGGCAGACACGCAGACGGGCAGACACGCAGACGGGCAGACACGCAGACGGGCAGACACGCAGACGGGCAGACACGCACCGATATACAAATGAACATTTGCACGTACACGTACACATGCACATACATATTCACATGCACATACATATTCACACACATACACCAACGTACTTACAAATTCACACGCATACAAATTCACACGCATACAAATACATACACGCGCATACAAATACATACACGCGCATACAAATACATACACGCGCATACAAATTACATACACGGCGAATACACACAAACACACACACACACAAATGCACAAACACACAAATGCACACACACACAACACTGCACACAAACATCCACATCACACACCACACACACAAGGACACCACCCAGACACACACCACAGGAAACACACACAGACACACACACAGGACACACACAGACACACACACACACCCACCCACCACACACACACACACCACACACAAACACACACACACACCACACACACAACAGAACACACACACACACACACACACCACACCCACACACACCCCCCACACCCACACACACACACACACCCACACACACACACACACACACACACACACACACACACACACAAATGCACATGCACAATCATACATTATGTAATTATGTAAGCCTGAGCGAGTCTAAGTGTCCCGGATGAAGTCCCCGAAATTGCTTCTTTGTTATGTCAGATCAACACACCGGTTTATTTACCGAAAGAAGTAGCACCTAATTAGTACCAAACACTGGCCTAATTAGCTCTCCTCCTTAACAACTATCAGGTGATTAGTAGTCTGTTCAAGTGCGTAATGGTATTCTGTCGACGACCGATTCTACTAAGCATTAAGAGAGGAGGAGGAAGCGGATTGGCCTATTTAAGGTATATTCAATGTTAGAGAATCCGGTTAATCTTTACGGCATGAACGCACTGAGCTAAGGCGAATGGAAGGTGATATTCTTGTAGAGGACAAAAAGTTGCAGTCGTTGCTACAAGATATAATTTGCAGACACGAACGGTAACGCTGCAAATAAGGAAAACGAAAGATCGCGGAAGGCGCCGTTCAAAAGCCTAAGTCCATTGGATGGTCACGAGTTTCAGCTCCGTCTTGCCGAGCGTACCGAGGTGAAGACAGCGTCGAGGGGTGTTGGGGACGGAGCCCCCTGTCAGCCCTTCCCTTGGGGCCGCCCAGTCACGGGAACTTAGATTGTTGAATTAATTTTGTGGCGTGGAGTTAGGGACACAAGTTCGATCGAGAATTTGAAGCTTTGAGTCGCTGTTTGTGATTGAAGATTTTCTTTTTTCCCCTCGTTTAATTTGTTAGATTGTTACTCATGCACGGAGACGAAAGCCAAGAAACAACAAAATGAAGAAAGTAAGACGAGGTTCGAGTTTATCAGGAAGGAAAAGTGTTCGTCATTCTGTAGTGCGCATGTGGTTGAGAGGAAGAATAACCACCCCGTAAACCGCTCTTTCTCTTCAAATTGCTTGAAATTGCTTCACAAGCAGATCACGTGAGAAGTTGCAGAAATGCAGGGGGTAATTCTGGATAATTCTTTCTTTGGCGAGTCTTGTCAATCTTGCATATTGTAGACTGTAAAAAGGGTAAATTTGGGGTTAAAGCAAGCAGCTGTTCATGTTTTTTTTCCCTCAGCATAGCTGGTTCACTTAGGTGAACTGTATGAACGAAATTGCAGATAAGAAAAACAGCGGATAGATATATGGCTTTTCAGATTAGTTGAACTGAAACGAACTGAAATCTTAAATCTCCAGCTGAACCTGTCACCAAGAAGGCAATCCGTGACCTTGGCTGAATGAACGACAAGAAACGCTGCATGATGAGAGTAAGGAAATGATGATAGTGGGAATAAGGGAGATGAAGGGGTTTAGAAAGAGGGGAGGAGAAAGACGAGGAAAGGGATAATCAAAATAATGGCAGGGATGATAGGGGGGAAAGAGGGACAAGGAAGGAACCATTCTAATGTCAGATGATATAGGTTCATGGTGACTTTTGCCAGATCCTGGTGTTTAATTAACTGATAGGAAATTTATTACCCTGCTGATAGGGAAATGCCGCTTATGTTGAAAAAAATTATTAAAAAACAAGTTGATATTCAAGGCTGAGCTAGTATCCAAGCGAAAAATTGATTGACTATAATAATTGATAAACTAGTCTGCCCTGCCAAACGTATTTTATATCAGGTCACACTTATGAACAGGTATTTGTACAAACTTATACAAAATACGTGCCAGCAAGCGGTTTGCAATGTTCAGCATTGAAAGCATTTGTTTTCCTGACATGCATGCGTGGAAAGCATATCGATAGAAGAATGCAATCACCCTTAACTTCCAATCCAGATAAAATCCAGATAAGGATTTATTGATATTAGTGAGTAGAAAAGGAATTTCCCTTGTCACACCTGACGCCTTCACATTTATTGTAACAACACCAATAACAACAAAGTTTGTAAGGCACATACAAATGCAGAGTATCAAATAAACCAAACACCAAATTCAATTCTTATAAATGCATGCAGAATAAAAAGCAATCCTTCAAAATGTAAGCACGGCAAATAGAGAGACGTAACATCGTTACTTCGTGTATGAAAAGTATGGATATATATAGCTTCTTCAGTGTGTTAGAATCTCCATTTCCAAATCTAGCATGTAGTCAGTTTTTAAATTAATGGAAAGGGTAGCGTATTAACTGCCAGAAAAGGAAACTGTGGGTCGTGGGTGTAAACCAATGATTAGAATAGGATATTGTCTCCAAGGTCCATACAAGTATATATAGACCTTGATTATCTCATTGTGTGAGCCTCCGGCCTCGCTCTCTCATCTGGGGGTCGGCGGTCCGCACCTCGCCCGGGCGCGAGAAGTTGAAATTGTCGCCTGGAGGTTACTGCTGTGACTGAGCACCAAAGTGGGTAAGGACTACACTCAGTCGACTCAGCACCACAGCGGGTAAAGGACTACACTCAGTCGACTCAGCACCAGTTGACACACTAATCGAGTCGGAATCAGTCGGCACAGGCCGGGCCTCCATCATAGGCATAGCCCGGGAGAGGTTCATCTTCGCATATCTGGCTGATCCTCATCTCGTCGTCCGCATGAAGACGCCCCTGATCGGGACATGGGCGGTGTCCTTGTAATGCCGCCTTTGATTAGATTCCCGGCCTAAGCTCAGCGTGGTCAACCTCCGAGACGCACTGCGAGGAAGGTTGGTTTCACAAAGCGGGGGCAGCGGTATATTAAATGATATATATTATTATTTTTATTAGATCTCCGTAAACACTATTATAACCGTTTGGTAATATCTAATTGAATGTAATCTTAATCGTTACATGGCATGAAATCATAGGTTAAACATTTCTTTCACGTTTTATTTGCTTATGAGATTTTCTGAGATATGCCTATCATTTACAGTATGTATTTTTTCTATTATTGCTTTCCGACATATTTATTATCAAGCCATTCGTGAGCAAAACGAGGCTCTGTGGCTACTCTAGGATGTGGTCCTCTAGCTCGATCCTGTCACTGAATTTGATCTTAATTATTATATAGCTTTTTGCTGACTCGGTTACAAAGATCCTTGTAAAAAATACAAATTCAAGGTACTCGATAATAGTGTTTACCGATCGTTAATCAACAAGTCAAATCTCTGACTACCGGTTTTCTTTTAAAGTCTGGCAAAATTTTAGATCGAGAAAATAATTCAACGCACACCCAGGCGCACTAGGATGTACGAACAGACTCACGCAGATGAGTGCACGCGCACTAGTCGTTAACGCCAACGCTTGCAAGCCCGCACGCAATAGCTGACGCCGACGGCAACGCATGCAGACGCCTAATAGCTGACGCCGATGGTGATGCGTGCGAACAAACACCAGCCGAAGTAGACGCTTGTGTCAGCGCTAGCCCATGCACCCATACTCGCTCGCTCGCTCACTCACTCACTCACTCACTCACTCACTCACTCACTCACTCACTCACTCACTCACTCACTCACTCACTCACTCACTCCGATGTCGACGCGTGCTCACACACAGAGGCCGACGTCGACGTGTGCACGCACGCACAGGCCGACGTCGACGCGTGCACGCGCGCACAGGCCGACGTCGACGCGTGCACGCGCGCACAGGCCGACGTCGACGCGTGCACATGCACGCTCCTACAAATGTTCTTGATTGTAATCAGTCACATACAGAGTAATTACCAAAAATAACCCAAGGGTGTTAGACTAATTAGATTAAGTAAAAAAAAAAGTGGTGTATTGCTGTGTCTACATATTTCTATTTTTCCACAGAACTCCATTAACAGCTAGATCAAAATGGCAGAAGAAATTGGCTACCTGAAAAATGACCCGAATTTTGCCACTCGTGCCATCCACGAAGGCAATGAGCCGGAGCAGTGGAACTCCATGGCAGTTGTTCCTCCAATTTCCATGGCCACAACTTTCAAGCAGGATGGCCCAGCAGATTTTAAGGTTTGTGGTAGATGTTTGCAGAAGTTGATGTTTAAAAGAAATGTTCCATGTAATCCATTCTGTATTTTTACAGGGAAAAAAATCATCCATTTCTTGTAATACTAGAGGATTTGTGATTCTGTCCCATCATTTGTGTATGATGGCAGCCAAGTCCCTACATTATTCCAAGTGACTGGTTACAAACTTTTGTAAAGATAATTGATCTGTTTAAAAGAAGAATCCAGCAATGCTGCATATGTAGATGGATATTGACCACACTTTTCATGAATATGAAGTAAATAATTATCAAAAATACCTTGGAAGCACGATGCTCAGTCTAATCCTCTGCAATTGCCTTCCCTGTATCTTACCAAGTGTGTGCTTAGGATTTACACTTTACTACTTTGGAGTTAGAATGAGTCATAGTTGTTGATACACTAATGCACTGCTGTCAAACTCATTTACCTTTAGTATACAGTAAGGGGGCCAAATAATCTTGAGTCAATGAGAATAACAGCTATGTGGTTGATATGAAAATGTAGGAGGCTATTTCATTCCTTACAAAAACACATTAATAGAAAAAAAACGTGTGGCAGGCTGCTTGTTTGGCACCCCTGGGCTAATAGTTTGAGAAGTATATATGAATTAATGCTTACTCCTGGATAGTATTAATGTGATATAGAGTTTATTTTCATTGATTTTTATGCGTAAATCTTTAATGCCAGTAGCACATTCAGGAGAGTAGAAATAGTAGAAAGCAGTACATATAATGTATTTCTTACCAACAGGCATTTGAGTACGGTCGCTCTGGTAACCCAACAAGAAACTGTGTGGAGAAATGTCTAGCAGCAACAGAGGAAGCCAAACACTGTAAGCATTTCTGGAGAAGTTTTTATTTTGTTCATTTATTCATTGATATTGAAATGGATTTAACTGTAACATTGTTTCACAATTTGGCTTTATGATTTTATATATTGCATGTCCATTGATTTTAGTATGCTGTGTCACATGTACTAAAAGACAGTATTTGAATATAGTCTAAGTTTGAATATGGATATATATGAGTTCCAGAAAATAAGTTTCATGAAAGTACAATAATAATATTGTTAATAACTATTATACACTGAGATTTTAATCATATACAGTTTCTTGTATACTGATACAAGTATTGTTGAATAAATATTCTTTAACTTTAGAAGCCTAAGGGGCTTCTCATGCATACAAATTTCTCTAAATAATTTGACATTTTTTAGATAGCTTTAGTGTTTTCTTTTTATATTGAAAACCAGATTTGCTTTATGTATTTTAATGACTATATAGATCTAGATATAAATATAAACATTTAAAAAAATGCAGTGCTCACTTCCAGTGTACAAATATTAAAAATCTAATAATTACACTAATATATAATCAGTAGTGGTTGAGAAATCTATGCAGCATCATTTTGCCTTATCTCCTTTTCATTTTTGTGTGTGTGCACTTTGTCATGTTGAACCATAGGTGTGCAAGTACATTTATATTCTTGTCTATTTTCTGTTAAAATCTGATACTGTCAGTGTTGTATGGCAAAATCGTGGATGTGCATTCACCACATTTCTATCCTAGTATATGTAGCTGATATATTTTTGCTTGATATGACTTGTATTTTTCATTTTGTCGTGTACAGTTACAATCGCAGAATACTGTACTAGTCAAATACATGTAAAGTTCTGTAGTCATGATTGTCCACATCTAAGCAGGTAGCCAGGGTAGTAAATATATATATATTTTTTTCCTTCTTTCCCTGTAAAATTCTTTGTCTAAAGTTAATGAATAAATCTCTAAAAATCTCTAAAGAACCTGTACTGAATACAGTCTTTCATCCACTTTATCCAATATAGGTATAACCTTTGCCTCTGGGTTGGCTGCGACAACCACCATCACGCACTTGCTGTCAGCTGGGGATCATGTGATTTCCATGGATGACCTGTATGGCGGCACCAACCGTTACTTCCGCCGTGTGGCTTCTAGGTATTTCAAATTTTTGATTGTGGCTTGTATTATGATTTTTATAAAGCTTATTTTTTAAAAAGAAAATTGGCACAGTTTGAGTTTTTTTCTATAGATATTTATGATTCTTTCTGCAGAATGGGTATTGAAGTGACCTTTGTGGATGCAACTGATGTCAAGAATGTTGCTGATGCACTTAAAGACAACACGAAGATGGTCTGGATTGAGACTCCCACCAACCCAACATTGAAGCTTGTTGACATTGCTGCTGTAGCTGCTCTTGTCAAACCACGAGAGAACACCTTCTTGGTTGTAGACAACACCTTTATGTCAGCATATTTCCAACGCCCCATCCTGTTTGGAGCTGATCTTGTACTACACTCTTGCACAAAGTACATGAATGGACATACTGATGTTATCATGGGAGCTGTCTGTACAAACAGGTACTTTTATATTTGCCTCTAGTATCTCTCTTGGGATTTCAGTAAGTAAATGTATAAATGGGCAGAAATTCTTACCATTATTGTCTATATTTCACACAAACTGGAGTTACAATTTTGTTTTCACAGCAATTTGTTTTTATAATAACTTAGATTTACTTCAATCCAGTGATGATTTGCACGAGAGACTGCGGTTCCTCCAGAACGCCATTGGACCAGTTCCTTCTCCCTTCGATTGCTATCTGTTGAACCGGTCTCTGAAGACACTGGCTGTAAGGATGGAGCAGCATATGAAGAATGGCTTTGCTGTAGCCAGGTTCTTAGAGGGCCACCCATGTGTTGAAAAAGTCATTCATCCTGGACTTCCCTCTCACCCTCAACATGAGGTAAGGAGGGCAAGAAGCCTGGGAGATTTGGAAAGGGGGGAAGAGAGATCGGGAAAGAAAGGAAAAGAAAAGAAAAGAAAAGAGAGGAAAGGAGAAGAGAGAGAGGAGAGCGAAGAGAGAGATATGAGATATATACATATAGAGAGAGAGAGATAGAGAAGAGAGAGAGAGAGAGAGATAGAGCGAGCAGGTAGAGGAGGTATATATAGGGCCTATATAGTTAGAGAGAGAGATAGATGATGAGAGGAGCGGGATCTAGAGGAAGAGAGGGAGGAGAGAGGTATCTATAGATATAGAAGATATATAGAGATAAGTCGGGGAGAAGAGTATAGATAGGGGGAAAGAGAGAGAGCGGGATGAAGATATCGATGGAATAGGGATATAGAGACGAGAGGAGGCAGAGAGAGAGAGAGGGAGAGAGAGGGAAGAGAGAGAGATAGGGATAGAGAGAGGGATAGAGGAGATGGAAGAGATCAGGAGTAGAAGAGAGAAGAGAGATAGAGAGAGAGAGAGAGAGATAGAGTAGAAGAGAATATAATAGAGAGATATAGGTCGATATTGACGAAGGAGAAGGGAGAGATAGAGAGAGATATATAGATATAGAGAGATATAGAGAGAGAGAGAGGGGGAGAGAGAGAGAGAGATGATATAGATGTTGAGACATAGAGAGATGATAGAGAGAGAGAGAGAGATAGATAGAGAGAGAGAGAGAGAGAGGAGGAAGAACGAGAGAGAACAGACGAGAGAGAGGTGGCAGTAGAGAGGAGATAGGAGAGAGAGAACAGAGAAGCAGAGAGGGGAGAAGTAGAGAGAGAGAAGAGGGGAGAGAGAGTAGAGAGAGAGAGAGATGAGAGAGGAGATAGAGAGAGGAGAGAACAGAGAGAGAGATGAGGAGGAGAGAAGAAGATGAGAGAGAGTAGAAACAGGAGAAGGAGAGAGAATAGAGAGAGAGAGAGAGAGAGGAGAGTAGAGAGAAGAGAATTAGAAGAGAGAGAGAGAGAGGAGAGAGCGCCAGAGAGAGAAGTAGAGAGAGAGAGAGAGAGCAGGAAGAGAGAGAGAAGAGAGAGAGGAAGAGAGAGAGAGAGAGAGAAGAAGTAGAGAGAGTAGAGAGAAGATATAGAGGAAGAGAGAGATGCGGAGAGAAGGCAAATAGAGAAGATAAGAGATTGAGGATAGCTAATATAATATCGGGCTTAGAGCGAAGAGATAGATAGAGATGACAGAGAGAAGATAGGGATATAGAGATACTTGCACAGAGATAGAGAGATATAGAGAGAGATCATAGAGAATATCTAAGAGAGGGAGATAGAGAGAGAGAGGCAGAGAGAAAACAGAGCGAATGATGAGAGAGAGAGAAGAGGAGATAGAGAAGAATAGATAGATGTGGAGATAGAAGCTAGAAGAGAGAGAGAGAGAGAGAGAGAGGGTGCAGGAGAGATAGAGAGAGAGATATGAGGAGAAACCCGAAGAGAGCTATAGATCTAAGAGAGAGAGAGCGAGAGAGAAGAAACATGATAATAATAGAGAGAATATAACAGAGAATAGATAGAGAGAGAGATAGGAACGAGATATGAGAAAACATCTAGCGACAAGATAGAGAGCCAGAGAGAGAGAGAAGAGAGATATATGATAAAAAACAGAGACTGAGAAGAGATAGAGATATGAAGAGAGAAGAGAGAGAGAGAAACAGAAGAGAGAAATGAGCGAGAGAAGAGAGAGAGAGGAAGGCGAGAGATAGCGAGGAGAGAGAGGAGAGAAAGAGAGAGGGGGAGAGAGGAGAGAGAGAGAGAGAGATAGAGATAGAGAGGAGACAGAGAATAGGAGAGAGATGATAGAGAGAGCGAGTAAGAGAGAGAGACAGAGATAGAGAGAGAGAGAACGTAGAGAGAGAGAGGAGAAGAGAGATAGAACGACTAGAGAAGGAGAGAGAGAGAGCGAGAGAGAGAGAGAGAGAGGATATAGCAAGAGAGAGAGTAGGAGAGAGATAGGAGAGCGAGGAGAGAGAGGATAGAGAGAGAGAGAGAGATAGAGAGAGAGAGCAGAGAGGATAGAAGCGAGAAGAGCGAAGGAGAGAGAGAGATAGAGATAGAGAGAAGATAATGCGTAGAGAGATATAGATAGTAGATATACTATCTCGATCTCAGATAGTATAGTAAGGAGCAAGAGAGGGATATATGAGAGTTGTAGATATAGAAGATAAGATAGATATATAGGATAGATATCGAGAGAGGGTATAGAGAGATATATAATATATATAAGATAGATAGGATATATATATAGCTAGGAGATAGAGAGAGAGAGAGATATAGACATAGAGAGAGAGATATATCTATATATCTAGGAGAGGCGAGATATAGATATATAGATTTGATAGCAGAGAGAGGATATAGGAGAGAGCTAGAGAAGATATCAGGATAGATAGATAATATGATATATAGAGATAGAGATATATATATATGATTAGAGTTATAGAGAGAGAGGAGGCATAGGGAGAAGAGAGAGATAGAATATAGATAGAGAGAGAGAGGAGGGATGGAGAGAGCAAATTAGATATAGAGAGATAGAGAGGAGAGAGCAGAGAGCGAGAGAGAGAGAGAGAGGAGAAGATATAGAGAGAGAGAGAGGAGAGAGAGAGCGAGAAGAGAAGCGGAGAGATGAGAGAGAGAGAGAGAGATAGAGAGAGAGAGAGGAGAAGAGAGAGAGAGCGGAGAGAGAGATGGGTTGTAAGTGAAAGAGAGAGAGAGAGGAGGAGAGAGAGATAGAGAGAGATCGATAAGATAAAGAGGGAGAGAGAGAGAGAGAGAGTAAGAGATAGAGATGAGTAGATAGGAGGAGAGAGAGAGATAGAGAGAGGGAGAGAGCAGAGAGGAGAGAGAGGATAGAAGAGAGAGAGAGAGAGAGGAGAGAGAGAGAGCGATAGAGAGGAGAGAGAGAGAGAGAGCAGAGAGAGGGCGAGAAGAAGAGAGAGAGAGAGAAAGCCCAGAGAGATCGAGAGCACGAGAGAGAGAGAGAGCAGCGAGAGAGCGTATCTCGAGATAGAGAGAGAGATTAGAAGAGAGAGATACGCAGAGAGAGAGATAGATAGAGTAGAGAGCAAGATAGAGAGAGCATAGGATAGAGAGAGACGAGAGAAGAGACGAGGAGATGAGAGAGAGGTAAGAGGGCCAGAGAGCAGAGAGAGCGGATTGAGAGAGAGAGACGACGAGAGAGAGCAGAGCAGCGAGAGAGAGCGCGATATGGAGAGAGCGAGGCAAGTAGGAGAGATATAGCAGAGAGAGAATGAGGCAGCTATAGAAGATGAGAGAGAGAGATAGAGAGAGAGAGAGATAAGAGAGGAGAGAGGGGGAAGAGAGGAGAGAGAGCGAATAGAGAGAGAGCTAGCGAGATAGAGAGAGATAAGACGAAGAGGAGAGAGGGAGAGAGAGGAGAGGGAAAGATAAGAGAGAGAGAGCGGAGATATAGAGGAGAGAGAAGATAGAGATAGAGAGAGAGAGAGAGTAGAGAGAGAGACACAGAGAGAGAGAGAGAGAGAACAGAGAGATAGAGAGAGAGAGAGAGAGAGAGAGAGAGAGAGATAAGAAAGATAGAAGAGAGAGAGAGAGAGAAGGAGTGAGAGAAGAGAGAACCAGAGAGATAGAGAGAGAGAGAGGAGAGAGAGCGAGAGAGAGAAGGAGAGAAAGAGAGAAATAAGAGAGAGATGAGAGAGATAAGAGAGAAAAGAGTAGAGAGAGAGAGAGATAGAGAGAGAGAGAAAGAGAAGGCGTATAGAAGAGTAGAGAGATGAGCGAGATATAGAGAGAAGGATAGAGAGTAAGAGAGGGAGATAGAGTAGGAGAGAGAGGAGAGATAGAGAGACTAGAGGGAGATATAGTCGAGAGGAAGAGAGAGGAAGAGAGGATAGAGAGAAGATATAGACACGAGAGGAGGAGAGGCGATGAGATAGAGAGATGAGAGAGAGAGGGGGAGAGAGGAGAGATAGAGAGAAAACAGAGATAGAGAGAGGAGAGAGCGAGAGATCGATGAGAGAGAGAGAAGAGAGAGAAAAAGAGAATAGATATATAGATAGATATATATATAAACATAGGATTATGATAGAGAGAACGATGAGAGACTAGAGAAGAGACATATATATATAGAGAAGATAAACAGATAGAGAGAGAGAGATAGAGAGATATAGATCGAGGAGAGAAACAGAAAGATATAGAGAGACGAGAGAGAGAGAGAGAAGAGAGCAGAGAAAACAGAAGAGAGATAAGAGAGGGTGGTGAATGCGAGAGATAGAGAGAGAGAGGTATAATAGAAAGAGGAGAGTAGAGATATGGGAGAAGAGAATACGAGAGAAGATAAATTGATAGAGAGAAGAGAGAAGATACGAGAGAACATAGCGACGAGAGAGAGAGAAGAGACAAGAGAGATAGGCGAGATATAGAGAGAGAGAGATAGAGAGAGAGAGAAGGAGAGAGATGACAGATAAGATATGAGAGAGATAGATAGAGAGTAGATATATAGGAAAGGTGATAAAGAAGAGAGAGAAGAGGGAGAGAGAGAGATATAGATAAGAGAGATAAGAGAATAGAGAGAGATAAGAGAAGAGAGAGAGAGAGATATAGAGAAGAGGTATCTATAAGAAGACGCTAGAGAGATAAGAAGAGAGAGAGAAGGTATAGATATATCATATGAGCTAGATATCGAGATATAGAATGAAGATAGATATAGCAGTAAAGAGAGAAGATATAGAGATAATAAAGTATGTATATATTAAGTCAATAGATATAGATCGAGTATATATAGAGAGAGAGCAGATATATAGAGAGCTAGATAGAGAGATAGAGAGAAGATAGAGAGACAGATAGAGATGATAGAGAGCAGATAGAGAGAGCGAGTAGATTGATAGGGAGAGAGAGAGCTGAGAGGATACAAGGATACTAGAGAGCATAAGAGGAGAGAGATAGAGGATAGAGAGCACATAGGAGAGAAGAGAAAGATTGAGAGTATATCAGAGAATAGAGAGAGAGAGAGAGAGAAGAGAGAGATGAGAAGCAGCAGGAGATAGAGGAGAGAGAATAGACGAGAGAAGATATGATGATAGATATAGCTAGATACTATAATCTGAGAGTATAGATAGTAGAGAAGGAGAGAGAGAATAATATAGTATAGTATATATAGAGAGATAGAGAGAGAGAGAGAGAGACTAGAGAGATGATAGAGATAGAGACTGATATATATTAGATCGATATAAGATATAGCCGTAGATGATAAGAGATAGGAGGAAGATATATATGAATAGATATATATATCGTATATAGGATATATGATAGATATATATAGGATATATATATAGAGATGAGAGATGTCAGAGAGTATATAGTATATATATATATAATATATATTGAGAGTAGATAGAGATGAGAGAGCTAGAATATTATATATAGATCTAATATAGAGATAGCTATGAGAGATAAGAAGAGGAATAGAGAGATAGATATAATATATGAGATATAAGAGAAGATAGCCTATAGAGAGATTAGAGATGTCGAGACTAGAAAGATCGATATACAGTATATATAACTAGATCAATAGATAGAATAGAGAGAGAGAGATGTAGATATATCTAGATATGATATAGAGATATATAGATATATCTATATAATGAGATAAGAGCAGATGAGAGATATCAGAATAGATATAGATCATATATAGTATAGATCATAGATATATATAGCAGATATATATATATCAGAGAGAGAGAAGATAGCAGAGATAGAGATATAGCCATATATATATAGAGATGAGTGATATATAGGAGATATATATAGTGAGAGAGATAGAGAGATTATAATGATAGCATGATAAGATATATGAGAAGAGAAGATGAGAGTAGATTCATATTATATATATATAGAAGGTGATGAGAGATAGTAGAGATAGAGAGAGAGAGAGAAGATGAGAGAATAGAGAGAGATATATACCCGATATAGAGATCGATAGAGCTATTAGATATCTAGAGATGGATAGATGAGATATATATATATATATATGATATATATATAGATATATATAATATATATGATAATATAGATAGACGATGAGATATATAGGATATATATTAATATATGATAGATATATGATAGATAGTTATAGGACGAGATGGCGATTAGTAGAGAGAGATATATGAGATATGAATATATAGATAGATCATATAGATATAGAGAGAGATATAAGAGATGATAGAGAGATCGTAGATAGATATATATATATATAGAGAGATATATTAGATGATATATCTTATATAGAATATCTATAGCTATCTACATAGGATATATATAATCTATTAATACCATTATATATATATTAAGTATAGATAAATATAGGATTATAATATTATATATATATATAAGATAGATAGTGAGAATATATCTGTATATATATAGATATATATATATCAATACTTATAGAGCTATATATACATATAAGATATATATATATATATCGATATAGATATATATATATATAGATAGATAGAATATATATATATCTTGATATATAGATTATATAGATTTGTGAATGAGATATATATAGATATAGATAGATAGATATATTAATATGAATATAGATTATATACATATATATGATATAGAGATGATATATATAGATATGATAGATATAGCATATAGAGATTGAGAGATATATATATATATATGCACCTCCCGATATACGATAGATTGATATATATAGATATATATATAAAACATATATATCTATTAGACTTATATATAGATATATATCCCTATCTGATATCTATATATATATATGATATATATATTATATATATATATATATCCTATATATATATATATATACATATATATGATATAATATATTAATCATATACTATATATATAGATATATATATTATATATACGATATAGATATGGTATATATATAGATATATATATATATATAATATATAGATTATATTCATATATATAAAGAATATATGATATTATATATATAATATATATATATAATATATATATGCTAGATAATATATATATATATATAATGGTATATATATATATATATTATATATTATATATATATATTGATATATATATTATTATAAGTATCGATATAAAATTAATATATATATATAAATTATATATATATATATATATATATTAAATATATGATATATATATAGTGATAATTATATATATATAGAATATTATGATATATCTATATATATATATATATGATATATTATATTATATATATATTATAGATATATCAATATTTAATATATATATATATATAGGTGTAGATATATATATACGCTATATAATATATATATATAGCTATATATATATATATTATAGATATGTATATATATATATGCTATATATATTTCTATATATATTTATATATATTATATATATCTCTATATATATGTCTATTCATATATATATATATATGATATATGTATATATAATATATCTCTAAATATATACTATCATATATATATATATATAAAATTAATATAATATAATATATATATATATATAAATAATATATATATAATATATATAGATTAATATATATAGATATAATATTATATATTATAAGGATATATGTATATATATATATATTATATAATATATATAAATATATATATATATCATTCTATCTATATATATATATAATATATATATATATATATAATATTATTATAATAATATTATTTTTATAATATAATCTATATAATATATATATATAATATATATATATATATATAAAATATTATATTATACATATATATATATAATTAGAATATATATCTAAGAATAATATATATATATATATATTAATATATATATATATCTATATAACATATAATATTATATATATTAATATAATATATATATCTAAAATATAGATAATAATATATATATATATATAATATATATATATATATAATATATATATATATATTATAATATATAATATATATAATATATATATATTATATATAATATAATATATAAATATTATATATAATCTATATATATATTATATCTTATAAATATATATATATATATATATATATTAACATATATTATATATATTATAACGATATATATATATATTATATATATATGATATTATGATATATATATAATATATAATAATATATTATAATATGATATATATATATATGATATATATATATATATATATGATATCTATATATATGATATATATATATATTTATGTATATATCCTATATATATGTATATATGTATATATTATCTATGTATATCTATATATATATAATGTAATATCATGTATATATGTATATATTGTATATATATATATAATATAATACTAATATATCTATTGATATATATATATATATACTATATATTATATCTAATATATATATAATATATATATAATATATGTATCAAGCCCACGATAAATAGCGAGAATGATACCTAAAAAAAAAAAAGGCTAACACGAGCACTCTCCGTGGAAGGAAAAACTGGGGACCTACCACGTATCACTCCAAGCAGCCTCACAACATGAAAACTACAATTAAGTATCATGCTGTGACCACAGCGGCTGTCAGACATTGAACCTACCGTATGTATTATAGTATGTATATATGGTGTGTAGATGTATGAATATATGTATGTAAATGTATGTATATATGTATGTATATATGATGTATATATGATATTATATATGTATGTTTATATGTATGTATTATATATGTATTTATGTATGTATATATGTAGGTATGTACTGTATATATGTATATAATGTATATATGTCTATATGAATTGTATATATGTATATATGATATATAGTATATAATGTATATTATGTATATATGTATATATGTATATAGGTATTCATATATGTATATATGATATATGATATATGTTATATGATATGGTCAATTTTGAATTCCTTCTCTTTGGTCAGGTGAACCTTTAATGTAAAGGAGGTATTACTGATTCTTTATTTGTTTAGAATAATAATGGATACATATGAAACATTACTGGCTCTAGAGGTTAACTGTCCTAAAATGGAAAATATGTAAGCTGAAGAAACTGAATTTGTAAGTGTTTTGTTACCTTGTCACACCTTACAAAGAATTTGACAGTTACCAGAGTATTAGTGTAAGTAAGACAAGTGCCTCTGGGAGTGGATCTATAGGGTTATCCTGGAGGGACTTGCCATCTCTGTTTACTCCTAAGAAATGAGCTTGATGAGGGGGACAGAATTTGATTCAGCCCTTGTTCTTTCTATACCTAATGGTTGGCAGTTCGTCTGTTAACGGAATACAAACAATAGCCTAATTTTCCTATAAAACACTTTCCTTCTGGGTTGTGTTTCCAATTTCTTTTTGGCACAACTATTAAATAGTTTTGAAAAAAAAAACCCCATTATGTCAGAAACTTACACATTTTCCATAATTGGGAAGAATGAGCAACTATCCCAGAAAGATAACATGGTCTTCTCTATATGGAGAGGAGGTCTTACATTGATTCACCGTCTTTTACTTCTCTTGGATCTGGTGCCAAGTTTTCGTGGTCTTCATACCACATCTAAGGAGGTATCTTTCTAGCATCTGTGTAAAGAGAAAGAGACCTGGACATGTCAAATTTTTCTGTAAAAACTGTATTTTGTGAAAACCGTGTTTATATGCTTTGGTATGTAAAGTATGCAGAATGCAAGAAAGGTAGACAGTCAAGACCAAAAATATATTGGCTGTTTGCATGTTTTTATATTACTCAAATGGAGCCCCAGTTGGAAAATTGTGGAATATGAAAACAGCCGGACACAACTTGTACATAGGACATAAGTATGGTAAGTATATAATTACACTATCTTACGGATTGACTTGGAAATCAGGTATATGATCTTTGCATTGTGTGGTACTCACATTAAAGTTTATCTAAACATTCTAAAATGCGGATGGCTTCACTGCGAATAGATAATTCTTGTTATTTATAAGGACCAGTTATATATTCTTGAATAGTATTCATAGTTTCTCAGTATGACCAAACAATGCTTAAGCAAAATAAATAATATTCATGTATCTTTCCTCTCCGACAGCTTGCCAAAGCGGCAGGCTATGGGCACTCTGGTATGCTGAGTTTTTACATTAAGGGGTACAATTGGAACCTCAAAGAAAATTCTCTCAAGCACTTGAAAGTCCTTCAACAGGTTGAAAGTCTTGGAGGTTTTGAGAGCCTTTGTGAATTACCGTAAGTTTATATAAATTGGCCTGAAAGGTATGCGTTTCTGTGTGTGGATGTATACATTTATAGATATTTGTATGGAAACATGTGAATGTGTACAGGTTTGTGTTTATATGTTTGTAGGTGAAGGTGTGTACATGTGTATATATGTATGTATGTATACTTGTATGTCTAGGCAATTACATGTATTTAGTGCTTTTATAGATTTTGATCAGCTTGTTTATTGCTGTTAATAATAAGCTAACCCATTCATGCATTAGCAAGTGCTGAGTTGGATTATCCTATGAGCTACGATATATTTGCAGCCTCTCAGCTTGAGTTGAGATTTTAATTTTTTATTTTTTTTTATGAGTACATAATTTTAATACTTTGCATTGCTGAATAATTAATTTAACTTTAGACAAAAAGGAGTCTGAAAACCTAATTCTAAAAAAGTGGCCCCTGTTTGTGGTCCCTTATTTGAGATAAAGGGCTTGTTTGAGGCCATTTATTAGAGATTTGGTGCCACAGTCCATGTTACTTCAAGATATACAAATGTGAAATATATTGCAATATTCAAGATGGATGTGGGTAAGTTAGAGGGTGGCTCCCTCCAAGGGGGCCCCCATAATTTCATTATCTTTGGGTCCCTAAAAAAGTCATAATCCAGCAGAGGTGATGTCAATCAACTGGGCCATCATTGTCAATCTTGTCCTAAGCAGTTGTGTGCTTGTACTGCCCTCATTATGGGGGGTACAACTCCTCTAAAGTAGGCTTAAAGGTATTTTTAGCTTCATTTCCTGAAAAAGTGATTTGTGTGTACTGCAGCCAAAAGCATGGAGGGGGTGAATGTAAATCTTCTCTGCTTATAATTTTTCACCTGAAGGACTGACTGTGTGGTGCACAAAGTATAAAGAAATCTAGGCATGTGTAGGTTAAGTTGACTTTACATCTATATTTTTTAAACTATATCAAGAGAGCATACCTTCAGCCATTTTATAAATTTTTCACAAAGGCTCTCAAAACCTCCAAGACTTTCAGCCAGTGTGAAGACTTTCAGTTGCTTGAAGAATTTCTTTGAGGTTTCCAAATTGTTCCCCTTAATGTAAAAACTCAGCATACCAGAGTGACCATAGCACTGCCGCTTTGCAAGCTGTCGGAGAGGAAAGATACATGAATATTATTTAATTTATTAAGCATTGTTTGCATACTGAGAAACTATGAATATTATTCAAGAATATATACATGGTCTTATAAATAAAAAGAAATTATCTATTCGCAGTGAAGCATCCGCATTTTATAAATGTTAGATAAACTGTAAATGTGAGTACACACACATTGCAAAGATCATATACCTGATATTCCAAAGCATCAGTAATATGTGTAAATGTATATACTTTACATACTGATGTTCCTATGTACAAGTTGATGTCCAGGCTGTTTCATAATTACACAATTTTCCAACTGGGGCTCCATTTGAGTAATATAAAACATGCAAACAGCCATATATATTTTATCTTGACTGTATACCTTTCTTGCATTCTGCATACTTTACATACCAAAGCATATAAAACGGTTTCACAAAATACAGTTTTTACAAAAAATTTGACATGTCAGGTCTCTTTCTCTTTACAAAGATGCGGAGAAAGATACCTCATTATATGTGTATGAAAGACCACTGAAAACTTGGCACCAGATCCAAGAGAAGTAAAAGACGGGGGAATCAATGTAAGACTCTCTCCATATAGGGAAGACCATGTTATCTTTCTGGGATAATTGCTCATTCTTCCCAATTATGGAAAATGTGTAAGTTTCTGAAATAATGGGTCAAAACTATTTAATAGTGTGCCAAAAAGAATTGGAAACACAACCCAGAGGAAGTGTTTATAGGAAAATTAGGCTATTGGTTGTATTCATTAACAGACGAACTGCCAACCAGTGGTATAGAAAGAACAAGGGCTGAATCAAATTCTGTCCCTCATCAAGCTCAGTTCTTAGGAAGTAAACAGAGATGGGCAAGTCCCTCAGGATAACCCTAGTATGAGCCACTCACAAGGCACTTGCTTAAACTTACACTAAGTAACCATGTAACTGTCAAATTCTTTGAAGGTGTGACAAGGTAACAAAACACTTACAAATGCAGTTTCTTCAAGCTTACATTTTTCCATTTAGACAAGTTACATCTAAGAGCCAGTAATGTTCATATGTATCATAATTATTCTAAAACAAAATAAAAATCAAGTATCTCTTTTACATAAAGGTTCACCTAACAAAAGAGAAAGGAATTCAAAATTGGACCATATATATATAATATATATACATATATACATATATACATATATACATATATACATATATACATATATACATATATACATAATACATACATACATACATACATACATACATACATACATACATACATACATACATATATACATACATATATACATACATATATACATACATATATACATACATATATTCATACATATACACATACATATATACATACATATATACATACGGTAGGTTCATGTCTGAGCCGCTGTGGTCACAGCATGATACTTAATTGTAGTTTTCATGTTGTGATGCTCTTGGAGTGAGTACGTGGTAGGGTCCCCAGTTCCTTTCCACGGAGAGTGCTGGTGTTACCTTTTTTTTTTTTTAGGTAATCATTCTCTCTATTTATCTGGGCTTGAGACCATATATATATATATATATATATATATATATATATATATATATATATATATATTATTATATATAAATATATATATATATCATATAGACATATATATTAATATATATATATATACAT
>NC_051422.1:20986045-21005149 GCF_015228065.2 Penaeus monodon
CCCCCCCCCCATCGCAACATCGGACATGGGATTGGGGGCTGTCTCCTTTAAAACAATATTAATTAAAAATATTATGGATAATAATAATTATAATTTAATGAATAAGATAAAAAAAGACAGAGAAACTCGAATAGTATAAAGCTAATTATGTTTAATAATGTTTCATTTCATTATCATATTTAAGCCCTTGGGAGTTAAAATGCTGATCAGTGAAAAGGACTAAAAAGAAAGACCTAAAGCTCAATTATTTTATAAACACAAATGAAATATGAGTTTCCAAGTGCAACATTATCAGATCACTTCTTTTTTGCAGCTGGAGTACTTGTAAAATATGAGGTTATTTTCTTTTTCCTTGCTTCTTGTTTCTTTTTTTCTTCTTTTAGGGTCACCACTTCTGCGAGTACTTTCTGTGCCTCACTATAGTCACCAAATCTGAGGGCTATATCGCACAGCATCATAACCTGTTGAAGCAAATGAAACAATAAACTATCAAGAACTATTCAATTTATTTTAAAAATGTAAAGTTTATAGAAGACATGAATGAGATACAATAATCTGACACTGTAGGAACACATTGCATACTATAATATATAGCTACAGACCTTGCCTTGTGATATTATTCACTCTCACTCATGTCTTTTCTACATTTTTACTAAACAGAATTTTTAACAAATAAACATACTCATTTCAAAATAAACATACTTATTTCATCATCACATTATGCTGCAATTTAGACTATTACCTGAACATAGAAGTCCTCACTGCCCCACTGGAAACCACTAATGCTTATCAAACCTTGGATCATGTGCACAAGGATATTCATCTTTGATGTTCTCTCCTGTACTTTTTTCTGCAATCTGTACAGGATATAACAAAGATTATTAGAACAAAATGGCAAGATAGATGAATGCCATGAATGATTATAGTTTCACTTTTTCCTTTTCTTTTCACTGTATTTCCCAATAAATTGGTTAAAAATAAAAATGATAATAGGACCATCAAGACTAGGATCAAATTTGATATCAGCAAGATATGTATGATGCAAAAATATGAAACAACATGAATTGGACATACTCATCATAGTGACTTGGCACATCTGCATCAGCTTTAGACTTGTTCTCATCTAGCGTTTCCCATTTTTCTTTGATGCCTTTCAAAAGCTGGCGGTATTTTAACCGTTGTTCCAAGATTTCCTCCTCCAGTTTGTCATTTTCATCCATAATTTTAGCTATATCTTTGCTGGTGTTTAAATTGGAACTGTAGTGTGCCAACATCTGTCTGCAATTGTGTTAATCAAGCTTTTTTAATGAAACAATAGTGCAATGAGATTATCTGTTTGACAGAATTTAACATAATTTGTTTGATTACTATTACTAGTAAACCAGTAACAGTCTTTAACCTTTAACCAAATATAAATATCTTAAATTTCATTTACAATTTACAATAAACAACAGGATTAAAAATTACTGACCCTTTCTCAGGAAAATTTTCAACCAACTCATCAGTATCTATCTTTTTCACACTAGCATGTACAGCCTGTTGTATCTGAAATTAACCAATTCATTCTATCTGTATATACATATTAGAGTGAAGGTATACACTCAACTGTAAAGTATATGGTTATAGACTTATTGCAATCAGTAAAAACTAAAAGCAGGGAAAATTTTTACATCACAGAATTGTTGAAGTTTTGAATGATAATATGTCATGACACTTTTTTTCATCACTAAAATCAACCTTTAAATACAAGAATACTTAGACTGTACAGCATTGAATTAGGCTACAAAATCATATCAAGCAAAATGCTCTTAATAAAGTAGGAAAAAGGGAGAAGGCTGGAGGAAGAGAGTTTGTGAGCTTGTCTTTTACTAGCATAGAATACAAATAATAGAGTACCTGGGTGTTAAATACACTCTTTTGGTATAGATCACGAACTATTCTGTGGTTCACGAGTGCACTGTGGAGCTCATCGGTTTCCACTGTGACCCTGGTCCTTTCTTCCTTGCCTGTCAGCAGCTGTTCTTTTGTATTAGCATCATTGTGAACAGCTTGTATCTCTTTTTCAGCTATTGTAAAGAAAAAAAAAATACAATAATAAATAAAACAAAAAAAAAAATCTATAAAGCATGCAGATTTATAAGTAAATGTTTCCAACACATATCTACTGCTGGTCTTTATATCTTCAGCATGTCAGCAAAGGCTAGCACCTCCACCATGTATAGGCCTATTCTAGCAAGACAAGGAGTTTGAAACCTCCTTTTACAGTTATTGTCATATAGACAACCAGTCCTAGATCAATATTGTGAGAATATACATGGTGGTTTGTCCTCTACCAAAGCTCAACAGGTGTGAAAATACTTTCCTTATATTGGTTATATTTCATTCTGTTGGCCTTACTTCACTGCTTATAACCAGTTTGGGATGAACTTAATTTGAACACAGGCAGTGTGGTTGTGAGAGAGAAGTTCCATTTTAGACGCCACAGTATGTGTCTTGTTGATTATTTTTTCATTAAATAACAGGATTAGACATGTCTTAATATTCATAACTTAAAACATGTCATATTTCCATCAAATATTTGTTGGTTAGCAAAGGCATTCATAAATTCAGTTTTCAAAACTCACCATAAATGCTGTCTGCTCTTGACTTTTATCATTTGGCCCTTGAGTTCTTCAATGTCTGCTAGAATAGCCGTCAGTCCCATCATTTCCCTTGCCGTAATCCGATACAGAGCTTCTTCAAACTCCGTAGGCACATCATCGTCAGAATCACTGCTGGCCATGTTTTTTAACTGAAGGTAAATTATAGCGAAATGAAAAGTTGGATAATTAACAAAAAAAAATTAATAATAAATAAAAATATAATAATAAAAAAAAAAAAAAAAAAAATCAATTGTAATTCCAGGCATTTATCAAAGCATATACAAGTCAATATGATCTAATTGCTGAACAGTTTGTTTGGTTATGCCTTTGCTTATCAAAGCTATAAAAGCTGTGGTTTTCTCTCTAGAATACATGTGGTGGAGGTCTGTTGGCTTTTACCATAGCTCTAAAGGCAAGGAGGCCACAGGATTTATCACCTTAGGAGGATGCTTGTACCTGGGTTATAATTACTATTCCATAAATCATCAATAGTGACTGAGTATAACCTTGTGGTCTGCCACAAGCTGCAAGTGTTATGTACATCAGAATGGTATATATGAAATGCTCTTCATCAATATAAAAATTCTTCTTATCCGATTTTAGTAAGAAGTACAATCTCAAGTCTAAACTAATATTTACACAGGGTCAAGTGACCATCACAAACTCCATACCGACATTTCCTTGAGTGCTGACATCTGTAGAGGCTGCATTGCTTAGTGTTTGAGAGAGTTCTAGCAACATATATCTATTTATTGGATTACATTACAAATGCCATATAGAAGAGACATATCAAACTTTATAAATGTAATTTTTTTTCAATGATTTACAGAGAAATATCAGACAGAAGTGAATAGGGACATTCATCATTTACATAAAAGTAAAAATATCTAAAAACAATTACCCGATTTCTGTTAGAATAAACATGAAAGAAACCACTGTATCGGAAGAAAAAAAATCTTGAAAATTCTTAATTGATCAAATGCGCATTATTCATTCCATAAAAAAAACTTCAAACCAAAAGGAAGAAAGGGGAAAGACATCTGTTGTATCTTCCTCTTTCCCTTTATAAGGAGAATGGCAGAAAGACCTGTAAAATATACTTACAACAGCAAAATTGGTGACGTTTGGCTCGCTTGCAACTTTCAAACTGGGTCTGTTTACATGCGTGACGTCACTCGGGTTTGGGAATGATGTAAAATATCTTATTTCTTGTAAAGTATTTGTAACTATCTTTTTTGTGATATTTCAAAAAAAAAAAAAAAAACACATATAAGATTGGGATAATATGTTCGTGAATATGACAATAAAATGTATGTTTTCGAATAAAAACGAACTAAGAATGTAAAAGAAAAAAAAAACGAAAAAGAGAACAAAGGAATATGAAATAATAAAGTTCAATTTCTCCAAAATATTAGGGAATAACATATTAGACTTTGATTTTTAAATACCATTATCACTGCTATTTGTTTACTTGCAAAGGGTAATAAGTACAAAATATAAACTTTCCCAAATACACATCTATTTTCTCCATCATCAACGGAAAGAACGATTAAATTCTGATAATCTTACGCAGACTAAGATATTGATACTAACAAAACATTTAAACCAAATATAAAGCCGTCACGAGCACGTGACTCGGACCGAGAGGAAGCCGACTTTGTTCGAAGGTTTCATCTGTTTATATAAATATTTTTTCGTTTAAATGCATGTCAACCCTATTTGTACATTTTTTTTGGGGGATAAAACGATTGAAATGTATTATGCCAAGGCTTTGGGATTTTGATAGCTCCACATTTTTAAAAAATGTTAATCACTTGACTTTGAGCAACTTCGTATGTTGTTTTATTTTATAAGTATTGTAAGTAATTATTAATACTATTAATATATATATATATATTTTTTTATCGCGAGAAATATATCAAAGCAACGAGGTTTTCAGATCAGATCAGAAAGTAACAGCTGCTTGTGTTATCTCCTAAAACCTTGTAAATGTGTAATGACTATGATGTATAGACGTTTAAAAAGTTTATTAAAAACATTAGAAGTAAAAGACATTAAAAAAAAAATAAATAAATATATATATACAACTGAAGATGTAAATGGGAGGATTATTTGATCACAAACCCCATAACTCTTGATTCCTTTTAACTCAGTCAAGGTAGAAGTAAATCCCAAGTTATTTCAATCCAAAAGAAATTTAAGGAAGTGAGATGATAAGGAAGTTGGTCAAATAAACCTTATGGTTAATGTTTCCGAGGGCAGTGCTCAGAGATAGAGGGAAATGAACGCTGCCGTCTTTCAGAGCATAATTATTAGGCTCGTAAGCAAACGGTACTGCTTCTGCGGACTTTTTTACCACAGAATGAGGAAACATAACAGCTGCATATAACGCACAGGGACTAAGTTCACAGCCCCACCAGACGCCCCTTTTTCACCTTAACCCCTTTTTCCGGGAAGTCATGTTTTCTATAAGTTTTTTTTTTTTTTTTTTTTTCTTTTTTAAGTTGTTTAGGTATGTGTGGATATGCCGCTGGGTAGAGGAACTATATAAAAATCCGGTATTGGGGTTGAGTCTCAAGGTGTGTTGTTCTTGTTAGAAATACCCGTTTTATGAAGAAATGAACTGTATTTTTTAAAACTTTCATAATAACGCAATCATATATTTAATAACATAAATAATGCTGACTTGAGCTCACACGGAGGGCACACTTCCATCATATATATTCTAGTAAAACAGAATTTATAAACTTGCCAGGTGATCCATCCTCAAAGGAGTAATTCCAAGCTCTATCTTATAGGTATATATATAGTACAGTTTGTTTGGCCATGGCTAGAGGGCAAAGCACACTGCGATGGCTATTGCTTGGTGCTATCCTAGTCTGGACACTAAATGTTAATTAATTATAGAGTATTGTCATAGTAGATACTAAAAGATGGAATATATATATATATATATATTATATATATATAATATATTATATATATATATATATATATATATATATAATATATATATCATATATATATATATACATATATATATATATATACATATATATATATATATATATATATATATATATATATATATATATATATATATATATATATATATTATATATAATATGGAATCATTTCACAGATACACATTGAGAAAACAACCTTACATATATGTTTATTTATAATTATATAATTTTGCTGTAGATTTTTTATTTTTCATGATTTTCCTTTTCCTTTTATTTTTCTTAACCAGTTTTCATATTTCAGGGACAGGCAGAGGCCCCTCTTTCTGTAGTATCAAACCAAAGACGCAAAGGTAAAAAAAAAAGGATGAAAACTGTTTATGTGAATATACTAATAGATGTGTGTATATATATAAATAAATATATATATAAAATATATATTATATATATATAAAATTAAAATATTGTAATTAAGATAGATTTGATAAAGAATAGATAGATAATAGATAGATAGATTAGATGATAGTAGTAGATAGATGATAGTAGAAGATAGATAATAGAATAGATAGATAGTAGATAGATAGATAGATGATAGATAATAGATAGATAGATAAAAAGATAATAAAAGATTGATAGATAATAGATGATATATTAATATATATATTATATATATATATATATATATTATAATATAATAATATATATATATATAATATATATATTTTTAATTTTATTTATAATAATATAATAAATATATATAATATATATTAATATATTATATATATATATATATTTATATATATATTGCAGATATATAAATATAATATATTAAAAATATATTATATATATATATATATATATATATATATATATATATATTATTTTATTAATATATATATATAATATTATATAAATATATATATATAAAATATATTATAATATATCTATCATCTTCTATCATCATCTATCTATCTATCTTCTATCTATCTATCTACTATCTTCTATCCATCTATCTATCTATCTTTTACTTCTATCTATCTATCTATCTATCTATCTATCTTCTTCTATCTATCTATCTATCTTCTATCATCATCTATCTATTATCCCATCTATCTATCTATATTATACATATATATATATATATATATATATATATATATATATATATTATATATATATATATATATACACACATCTATCTATGTATATTCACATAAACATTTTTATCCTTTTTTTTTTTCCTTTTTTTCTCTTTGGTTTTGATACTACAGAAAAAGGGGGGGTCTGCCTGTCCCTGAAATATGAAAACTGGTTAAGAAAAATAAAAAGGAAAGGAAAAACATGAAAAATAAAAAATCTACAGCAAAATTATATAATTATAAATAAACATATATGTAAGGTTGTTTTCTCAATGTGTATCTGTGAAATGATTCCATATTATATAATATATATATATATATATTATATATATATATATATATATATATATATATATATATATATATATAAAATATATCATATATATTTTGTATATATATATATATGTATATATATATATATATATATAAAATATATATATATATAATATATATATATAATATATATATAAAATTTTATTCCATCTTTTAGTATCTACTATGACAATACTCTATAATTATTAACATTTAGGGGTCCAGACTAGGATAGCACCAAGCAATAGCCATCGCAGTTTTGCTTTGCCCTCTAGCCATGGCCAAAACCTGTACTATATATATACCTATAAGATAGAGCTTGGAATTACTCCTTTGAGGATGGATCACCTGGCAATTTTTATAAATTCTGTTTTACTAGAATATATATGATGGAAGTGTGCCTCCGTGTGAGCTCAAGTCAGCATTTTTTATGTTATTAAATATATGATTGCTTTAAATTATGAAAGTTTTTAAAAATACAGTTCTTTTCTTCATAAAACGGGTATTTCTTAACAAGAACAACACACCTTGAGACTCAACCCCAATACCGGTTTTTTTTATATGTTCCTCTACCCACGGCATATCACACATCCCTAAACAACTTAAAAAAGAAAAAGAAAAAAAAAAAAACTTATAGAAAACATGACTTCCCGGAAAAAGGGGGTTAAGGTGAAAAAGGGGCTGTCTGGTGGGGCTGTGAACTTAGTCCCTGCGTTTATATGCAGCTGTTATTTTCCTCATTCTGTGGAAAAAAAAGTCCGCAGAAGCTGTCCCCGTGTTGCTTACGGCCTAATAATTATGCTCTGAAAGACGGCAGCGTTCTTTTCCCCTCTATCTCTGAGCACTGCCCTCGGAAACATTAACCATAAGGTTTTTTTGACCAACTTCCTTATCATCTCACTTCCTTAAATTTTTTTTGGGATTGAAATAACTTGGGATTTACTTCTACCTTGACTGAGTTAAAAGGAACAAGAGTTAGGGGGGTTTTTGTGATCAAATAATCCCCCCATTTACATCTTCATTGTATATATATTTTTATTTATTTTTTTTAATGTCTTTTACTTCTAATGTTTTTAATAAACTTTTTAAACGTCTATACATCATAGTCATTACACATTTACAAGGTTTTAGGAGATAACACAAGCAGCTGTTACTTTCTGATCTGATCTGAAAACCTCGTTGCTTTGATATATTTCTCGCGATAAAAAATATATATATAAAATTAATAGTATTAATAATTACTTACAATACTTATAAAATAAAACAACATACGAAGTTGCTCAAAGTCAAGTGATTAACATTTTTTAAAAATGTGGAGCTATCAAAATCCCAAAGCCTTGGCATAATACATTTCAATCGTTTTATCCCCCGAAAAATGTACAAATAGGGGTTGACATGCATTTAAACGAAAAAATATTTATATAAACAGATGAACCTTCGAAAAAAGTCGGTTTCCCTCTCGGTCCGAGTCACGTGCTCGTGACGGCTTTATATTTGGTTTAAATGTTTGTTAGTATTCAATATCTTAGTCTGCGTAGATTATCAGAATTTAATCGTTCTTTCCGTTGATGATGGAGAAAATAGATGTGTATTTGGGAAAGTTTATATTTTGTATTTTATTACCCCTTTTGGGCAAGTAAAACAAATAGCCAGTGATAAGGGTATTTAAAAATCAAAGTCTAATATGTTATTCCCTAATATTTTGGAAAAATTGAACTTTATTATTTCATATTCCTTTGTTCTCTTTTTCGTTTTTTTTTTCTTTTACATTCTTAGTTCGTTTTTATTCGAAAACATACATTTTATTGTCATATTCACGAACATATTATCCCAATCTTATATGTGTTTTTTTTTTTTTTTTTTGAAATATCACAAAAAAGATAGTTACAATACTTTACAAGAAATAAGATATTTTACATCATTCCCAAACCCGAGTGACGTCACGCATGTAACAGACCCCAGTTTAAAAGTTGCAAGCGAGCCAAACGTCACCAAATTTTGCTGTTGTAAGTATATTTTACAGGTCTTTCTGCCATTCTCCTTATAAAGGGAAAGAGGAAGATACAACAGATGTTTTTCCCCCTTTTTTCCCTTTTTGGTTTGAATTTTTTTTTATGGAATGAATAATGCCCCATTTGATCAATTAAGAATTTTCAAGATTTTTTTCTTCCGATACAGTGGTTTCTTTCATGTTTATTCTAACAGAAATCGGGTAATTGTTTTTAGATATTTTACTTTTATGTAAATGATGAATGTCCCTATTCACTTCTGTCTGATATTTCTCTGTAAATCATTGAAAAAAATTACATTTATAAAGTTGATATGCCCCTCTTCTATAGGGCATTTGTAATGTAAATCCAATAAATAGATATATGTTGCTAGAACTCTCTCAAACACTAAGCAATGCAGCCTCTACAGATGTCAGCACTCAAGGAAATGTCGGTTATGGAGTTTGTGATGGTCACTTGACCCTGTGTAAATATTAGTTTAGACTTGAGATTGTACTTCTTACTAAAATCGATAAGAAAATTTTTATATTGATGAAGAGCATTTCATATATACCATTCTGATGTACATAACACTTGCAGCTTGTGGCAGACCAAAAGGTTATACTCAGTCCCTATTGATGATTTATGGAATAGTAATTATTAACCCAGGTACAGCATCCTCCTAAGGTGATAAATCCTGTGGCCTCCTTGCCTTTAGAGCTAAAGGTAAAAGCCAACAGCCTCCACCACTGTATTCTAGAGAGAAACCACAGCTTTTATAGCTTGATAAGCAAAGGCATAACCAAACAACTGTTTTAGCAATTAGATCATATTTGACTTGTATATGCTTTGATAAATGCCTGGGAAATTTCAATTGATTTTTTTTTTTTTTTTTTTTTATTATTATTATTATTTTTATTTATTATTATTTTTTTTTGTTAATTATCCAACTTTTCATTTCGCTATAATTACCTTTCAGTTAAAAACATGGCCAGCAGTGATTCTGACGATGATGTGCCTAACGGAGTTTGAAGAAGCTCTGTATCGGATTACGGCAAGGGAAATGATGGGACTGACGGCTATTCTAGCAGACATTGAAGAAATCAAGGGCCAAATGATAAAAGTCAGAGCAGACAGCATTATGGTGAGTTTTGAAAACTGAATTTATTGAATGCCTTTGCTAACCAACAAATATTTGATGGAAATTATGACATGTTTTAAGTTATGAATATTAAGACATTGTCTAATCCCGTTTTTAATTGAATAAAATAATCAACCCAAAACACATACTGTGGCGTCTAAAATGGAACTTCTCTCTCACAACCACACTGCCTGTGTTCAAATTAAGTTCATCCCAAACTGGTTATAAGCAGTGAATAAAGGGCCCAAAAGAATAAATATAACCAATATAAGAAAGTATTTTCACACCTGTTGAGCTTTGGTAGAGGACAAACCACCATGTATATTCTCACAATATTGATCTAGGACTGGTTGTCTATATGACAATAACTGTAAAAGGAGGTTTCAAACTCCTTGTCTTGCTAGAATAGGCCATACATGGTGGAGGTGCTAGCCTTTGCTGACATGCTGAAGAATAAAGAACAGCAGTAGATATGTTTTGGAAACATTTACTTATAAATCTGCATTGCTTTATAGATTTTTTTTTTGTTTTTATTTATTATTGTATTTTTTTTTTTTTTTACAATAGCTGAAAAAGAGATACAAGCTGTTCACACTGATGCTAATACAAAAGAACAGCTGCTGACAGGCAAGGAAGAAAGGACCAGGGTCCCAGTGGAAACCGATGAGCTCCACAGTGCACTCGTGAACCACAGAATAGTTTCGTGATCTATACCAAAAGAGTGTATTTAACACCCAGGTACTCTATTATTTGTATTTTATGCTAGTAAAAAACAAGCTCACAAACTCTCTTCCTCCAGCCTTCTCCCTTTTTCCTACTTTATTAAGAGCATTTTGCTTGATATGATTTTGTAGCCTAATTCAATGCTGTTTCAGTCAAGTATTCTTGTATTTAAAGGTTGATTTTAGTGATGAAAAAAAGTGTCATGACATATTATCATTCAAAACTTCAACAATTCTGTGATGTAAAATTTTTCCCCGCTTTTAGTTTTACTGATTGCAATAAGTCTAATAACCATATACTTTACAGTTGAGTGTATACCTCACTCTAATATGTATATACAGATAGAATGAATTGGTTAATTTCAGATACAACAGGCTGTACATGCTAGTGGAAAAAGATAGATACTGATGAGTTGGTTGAAAATTTTCCCGAGAAAGGGTCAGTAATTTTTAATCCTGTTGTTTATTGTAAATTGTAAATGAAATTTAAGATATTTATATTTGGTTAAAGGTTAAAGACTGTTACTGGTTTACTAGTAATAGTAATCAAACAAAATTTTGTTAAAATTTTGTCAAACAGATAATCTTCATTGCATATTGTTTCATTAAAAAGCTTGATTAACACAATTGCAGACAGATGTTGGGACACTACAGTTCCAATTTAAACACCAGCAAAGATATAGCTAAAAATTTTGGATGAAAATGACAAACTGGAGGAGGAATCTTGGAACAACGGTTAAAATACCGCCACTTTTGAAAGGCATCAAAGAAAAATGGGAAACCTAATAGAACAAGTCTAAAGCGATGCAATGTGCCAAGTCACTATGATAGTATTCCCAATTCTGTTGTTTCAATTTTTGCATCATACATTCTTGCTGATATCAAATTTGATCCTGTCTTGATGGTCCTTTTACTTTTTATTTTTAACCAATTTATTGGGAAAATACAGGAAAAAAAAAGGAAAAAGTGAAACTATAATCTTATCATTCTCTATCTTGCCATTTTGTTCTAAAAATCTTTTTTATATCCGTACAGATTGAAAAAAAAGTAAGGAGAGAACATAAAGATAAAATCCTTGTGCACTGACCAATTTGATAAGAAATTAGTGGTTTCCAGGGGGGCAGTGAGACTTCTTGTTCGGTAAAGTCTAAATTGCAGCATAATGTGATGATGAAAAAGTAGTTTTTTTTGAAATGATATTTTATTTGTTAAAAATTTGTTTAGAAAAAATGTAGAAAAGCATGAGTGAGAGGATAATATCACAAGGCAAGGTCTGTAGCTATATTTATGTATGCAATGTTTTCCCTACGTGTCAGATTATTGTACTCTTCATGTTTTCCCTTAAATTTTTACATTTTTAAAAAAAATTAATATTTCTTGATATTTTATTGTTTCTTTGCTTCAACGGGTTATGATGCTGTGGATATAGCCCCAATTTGGTGCTATAGTAGGCCAAAAATACTCCCGAAGTGGTGACCCTAAAAGAAGAAAAAAAGAACAAGAAGAAAGGAAAAGAAAAAAACCCTCATTTTTACAATACCCCAGCTGAAAAAAAAGAAGTGATCTGAAATGTTGCATTTGGGAAACTCATATTTCATTTGTGTTTTAAAATAATTGGCTTTAGGTCTTTCTTTTTAGTCCTTTTCACTGATCACATTTTAACCCCCAAGGGGCTTAAATAGAAAATAAAATGAACTTATTAAACATAATTATTTTATACATTCGAGTTTCCTGTCTTTTTTTTTTTATTCTTTAAAATTATAATTATTATTATCCAAATATTTTTTTAAAATTTGTTTTAAAGGAACAGCCCCCAATCCCATGTCCGATTTTGCGAGGGGGGGGGGGGGGCAGGGGAAAATGGAGACTGAGGCCCAATGCCGGGATCATCCTTCTTTGGGCTTCAGCTTTCACTTACTTATTTTTTTTTTCTTCCCCCTTTTTCCTTCTTTTCCCCAAACGCCTCATCCACTTCCAAAAGATGGAAGCCATCTTAAAAGGAGAAGTTAAACTTTGTGCCATCAGGGATGACCTGGGGGAGCCAGGGGGCACGGTATTCCCGTTTGCCGTTTTCTTCCCAACTTACTTCAGGTTTACCAGGCCAAAACAAAATTTTTGTACCACAACTATCTACACCCTTCCTTATTAATACTATGCAGCCTTGTTATCCATCCCGCAATACTATTTCTCTCAACCCCACCCCCCTTTTCTGTCCTAAACCCCACCTCTACAAATTTTTTGAGTACTGCCCCCCCCAAATCCCTTCCCCTTTGTTGTCGGGGGGGCTTAGGAGGCGGAGCTGGCCCCATAGGGGGAACTCCCCACCTTGGACTCAGCCCTCGACTCAAAAATTTTGCATGGTCTTTATTTTCCTTCCCACTTTTTCGTTTCTGTCCCTTCCCCAAAACCCTTCGCTATCCACCTCCAAAGGTGTGAGAGCCGTGCTGAAAGGATGAAGGCTGACTTTGTGCCTCCTGAAGGGCCCTGAGGGACCCATGGCAGGGTTTTTCCCCTGATTTAGTTATCTACCCCTTCCCCTCAGGGGCCCTGAGGGGGGGACTTTTTTTACCCCCAACATAATCCATTTTTCCATGGCCCAAAATGAAAACTTATCCCCACTATTAGGGGCAATGAGGCTTCCCCCTTTTTAAAATGTCCCAACGTGTAAACCCCCCAAATTTCCCCTGACCCCAGGCTCTCCTTTGACCACGGCTCCGAACCTGCAAAAAACTCCCCCTCATAAATACCTACTAGTAAAGTGCCAACAATAACCCCTTTAAAGGAACTTTTCCACTCCCCCGGGCAATCTCAATTTAAAACCCTCTACCCCACAACCCCCAAACTCAACCCCCCCATCCTCCCTTATTAATACCTTACACCTTATTGCCCACCCCCCCAAAACACACCCCCTTAACCTACCCATCTTCGTCACGCCCCCGCCCTTCACTCCCCCTATCTCTACAAAAATTTTAATCCCCTCTTCAGCACACCCAAAAGGGGACCGATTTTTCGTGATCCCTCCCACACTCCCTACTCGAAAACACCCTTCTCTCCAACAATTCTCCAAAAAAAATAGGTAAAGTCTCTTTCCCGTACCAAACCCGACCGCTCCCGTCTTGTCACAGTAACATCCAAAAACCAAGCTATAGCATTAAAAAAAACTAACAGACATTTTGGAAACCCCCATCCTTGCAAACCCCCACCCAACCCTCAATACTTGCCCCGGAACAGTTTAAATCCCCCCAGAAAAATTGCCCAGTCTATAAAAAGTTTGGGTCGATTGTGGAAAAGACTCTTCCCTGTCTCACGCTATGAGAAACATCAGTACAATGCTATCCTTTCCCCCCCAGAGGTCTCGAAAAAACCCACTAACATAGCCAAAATTACCTTCCGTGGCTGACCTTCCCTTTAGTCTACTAGGAGGAGAATCCCCCCCTGTTCGTCCTACCAACCTCCTCCACGTCATCCCAAATTGTTGGCGTCTAGGACCCCAGCCAAACATTGCCGTTCCCAGCCAATCCCACTATTCCCAAACCGGCCAACCCATCTAACTGCTCCAAAATCCGCACTGTGCCAAATGTGGCGGCCCCCATTGTATTTTATAGGGGGTTCCCCCCCACAAATTTGAGTCTGGGTGCAACCTCGATTCAAACTTGGAATTACACTACGTGAAGCCAGACAGGAAGCACGTCAACGTGGTTTTTCTCTTACCCTTCTCCCAAAAATCTGCTCTTCTACCAATTTTCCTAAACCCACCCACCCTACATCTAACTCCCCCCCTTCTACCTCCTACCTTCCCCAGTCAAAATCTTTTGCCATCCTAAACCCAGACACTCCAAACTCTACTACAGATAACCAATCCCATACAACCCCCAACACCTTCCTCTTCCCTCCCCCGCACTACCTGTAACAGCGAACAAAAGTTCCACCCACTCTTCCCCCACCCACAAAACCTCCACCTTCCTTGCCCCTACGCTTGAACACCAACCCTCTCTTCCCCCCCCCCAAGAAAACCTTTACCCCCCAAAATCCCGAAAACCAACTCAGAAGAAGAAACCATTGAAAAAAATTCAAATTACTTAATAAAACTGACACTCAACCCCCCAAATCTTTCAACTCCTGCTCCCTTTTACACTGCAAGTAACTCTGATATCCTCCTCCTCCTAACGTATCCCCCCCACCCCTATCCTCCTCCCCCCCCCAACACAGCCCATCCCTCCCCCCACATTAACCCTCCCACCACCCCTCTATCCCTTCCATTCCCTCCTGGATAACACGTGAATCCCTATGTAAACCCCCCCACCATCCCCTCTATCCCTTACACACGGAATCCCCCTTATGTCACAAATACCCCTTACCCCCCCCCTGTAAACCCAAATCCCAACCTCTCCCCTATCAACCCCTTGGGCCTTATCCCACCCTCTAGCTGCTTCCCCCCAAAATCTCCAAAATGTACTACAAACTATATCATAAAGTTAAAATACCTTTATTGGGAAAATTCGCGGGTTTCCGCTCTCACAGACCGACCTTTGTCATATCCCTTTTCCTTCAAAAAACCCTTTCTTACACATCCCCCAATACCAATACCTCTGCTTTCCCCCCCTTATCCTCCCTTCACCCCTCCCAACCTATCAGACTCCCTTTCTGAATCCCCCCTTTCTGTTTCAACAAACCCATTCTCTTTCTTATACATACCCCCCTCTAATCTAACTCCTTACCTACCCACCCTAACCCTTTCACTAACAAATCCTTTGCCCAGCTTTTAAAAACTAATCACTAACTCAACCCCCCCTTCCCCAACATTAACTTTGTGCTACATACCTTAGATGTCTAGCACATTTATCTTGCTTTTAAACCCTTTAAACCTTAACCCTTATTCCCCCTACAGCCCCGAAATCCTCCTCAAAATTGCCAAATTTTACTTTTCCCTAGACATGACCTCCACCTTCATGGTTAGTTTTTGGGGGAGAAAACCTGAACAAAAACTACATTAAGTACATGCTGTGACCACGGCGGCTCAAAAATAACCTACCGTTAAAAAAAAAAAAAAAAAAAAAAAAGACGACGACGACCCTGCCAAACACGCCGCTCCATTGCCCGATGCCCGGGATGTGCCCCAAATTTGGGCTTGTCAACAAAAATGCTCGACAGTCCCCGCAGTGTGCAATTGTGGTGGGTCTCTTATATTTTTATAGGGGGTGGTTCCCCCGTTTTTTTTTTCTTTCTTTCCCTTTTTTTTTTTCTTTTTTTGGGAACCCATACATGCCCTCAGGCTGGCCAGACTCAAGTCTGTTTCACAAGTATAGGCTTTTATTGTATATTACTTAGCGTTGGCCGTAAAAGTATGGAAAAGGATAATAAATAAAAAAAAATAAAAATTTTAGCTTTATTTGTTACTGTGGAAAAAATCTTTGGCGTGACTTGGGCTGTTTTTTTTGCTTCTAAAATTTCCTCTTTGTGCAAGGGGAAAGGCCGGGGTTACCATTCACTTTCGCGAGGGATTTTAAAGCAATAACGTAAGCTGACGAGACGCTACCGCTTACCGCAAGGTACTGTTCTTTTTTTAATGGGGAGGTTCATGTCTGACCGCCGTGGGCCAGCAGATACTTTTTTGTAGTTTTCATGTTGTGATGAAGGATCATTATTACAGGTACTGTAAGGATGGAAAAAAGACAAAATTATCATAATTCAATTTATTGCTGTATTTGAAATTTAAAATCCACAACTATGGTTATATTTTCTTCAGCACGAGTTTCGTCAGAATTCAGTGAATTATTTTTTTACAGTACGATATGACTGTAGGTAGGCGGAGACATGTCTGATACAGGACTAGAGGTTAGGACTACTGCTTTTTAAATTACTGTGCTCTAATCAAGCAGAATTAACCCTTAACCAATATATGACTACGTATATGCCGAAAACAACTCGAAATTGGGAATTGACCACGTCTGATATTTTGAGGTCTTAGCTACCCCAAGGTTCAGAAAGCTGTTATAGGGGCTGCACTACCTACAAGTTTGAGTCTGAAGTGGCTCAGTTTCAAAACTTGGCCTCACTTTACGCGAGACCAGACAGGAAGCAAGTCTTCGACGTTTTTCTCCTACTCCCTACTCCAGTACTGCCCTTTCCTCCGCCATACCTTCCTACCGAGATGTTTCTGCATCTCCCTTTATCTATTCTTCCTCCATCTTACGTATCCACTTCCACTCCATTCCTCGCCCAATAAAATTCCTTTACAGTTCTAAATCTTGACACCCCAATCTCTACCACTACCCCTCTCCCTCCTCGCTCTACCCGTACCAAAAAATCTAAACGTTGCTCCTCATCTTCTACCACACCCTCTCATCCACCTAACTCTTCCTCTACCCCTCAGACGCCTGTCTCCTCTTCTCCTCGTCATAAGAAAACCTTTGTTTCTCAGACCTTCCTAACCAAATCCACTCTCGCAGACATTCAAAACTATCTAATCGTGATCTAAAATAATATGCCTACACCAGCCATCTGCAAATCTCTCTCTTCCCATCCCCACTACATTCAAAGTAACTACCGACATCCATCCTTTTCCTATTCATGTTCTCCCCACACCCCTTCCTCCCACTCCCTCGCAATACATCTCATTCACCCCATTTATATCAACTTCGTGTTTTGTCCGTCAGTCCATTTGCTTGTACTGAAGTCTTTTCCATGACTGCGGAGTTGTAGTCGCTTTATCTTGAGTATTCCACGTTAAAATTAAAGTCACTTCATTTTGATGTAAAATGAGATGATAATTGACAACATAAATATCAAAGAATCACACACATAACACACACGCACACACACACACACACATACACACACACACACACATACACACCGCGCGCGCGCGCGCACATAAAGACATCTTATTACGAATCTATTAGAATCCTATTCTAAGAGAGGGAGAAAGGGATTAGAAGGAGCTTAAAGAGAAAAGAGAAATGGGGAAGGGGAAACGGAGGAGAAAGAGCGATGGATAATGGTGAAAGGGAGAAAGGGTTCAGAGCGTAAAAGAGATAGAGGAAAAAGGGAAGGGTACCGGGAGCAAGGAGGATGAAGAGGGAAGCGGAAGGGGGATGTTACGGCTGGAAGTTGCAGGGAAGGCGTGAAGCTCGGGAAAGATTTGGGAATGCGCAAATTTTTGTCAGTTAAATGGAAAATTTTAAAGTAATGGTTGTTATGTGATAGATGAACAAAAGGGATTTGACATGCCAGTTATCCATTTAGGAAAGAGACCCATTAAGTTCACCCCAGGGTCAAAGATTGGGGAGTATACAGTTACAGATGAAGAACAAATTATATACTTAGACCTTAATGGTGTAGAATTGGGTAACAAAGTAGAACTTGCACAAACCCTTTTAGAAGAATCCAAGGAGAATAAAATTATGCTATGTGGGTCTTCACTGCCGCTTTTACCACTTGAAAAAAATGAAAAGGTAATGAGATCCTCCATAGAGGAATGTACAGTTTGCTGTAGGTCTTTGGAGAACAAATAGTAGGTAATGTTGGCCCAAATTAAAACAGTTTATTTCCCTCATAGTGATACGGTGCAACAGGGGCAAAGGGAAGTGGAGAGAGGGATGGAAAGTAAAAGGGAGAGAAGAGAGGGAGGGTGAAAGAGGGAAAAAGGAAAGGATAAAAGTCGTCTTTTTTTCGTGGAATTTCCAATGGTTCCGCTAGTTGTAGAAGTAGTAGTTGTTACTGTTGTAGTAGTATGATAATAATAGTAATAATAATAATAAAATGATAATAAAAAATAATGATAACAATAACAACAAAATAACAATAAAAAACGATAAGATGAATATATAAAAATATAAATCAAAATATAATATAATAATAAAATAAATACATAATAATAAATAATATAATAATATAATAATAATAATAATATAATAATATGATACTGAATAATAAAAATGATAATAATGAAATATAATAATGATAATAATAATATGATAATAATAATAATAATGATATAATAATAATGATAATGTCCAAAGATAATGATGATGATGATATATAATAATAATAATAAAAATAGTAAGATGTATGATAATAATGTGCATGATAATAGTACAACAGGGTAATGATAACAAACAACAACAATTACATTTCAACATAACCAATTTTTTTTTTATTTTTCTCACCCCCCCCCTCCCTCCGACACCTTCTATCA
>NC_051422.1:21005249-21015249 GCF_015228065.2 Penaeus monodon
CCTCCCCCCCGGTCCGAGTCACGTGCTCGTGACGGCTTTTATTTGGTTAAAGTTTTTTAGTATTAAAATTCTTATTTGCGTAGAAACAGTTTTTAAACGTTTTTTCCGTTGATGGGAGAAAATAGATGGTTTTTGGGAAAGTTTATATTTTTACTTATTATCCCTTTGCAAGTAAACAAATAGCCAGTGAAAATGTATTTAAAAATCAAAGTCTAATATTTTATCCCTAATTTTTTGGAGAAATTGAATTATTATTTTAATTTTTTGTTCTCTTTTTCTTTTTTTTTTCTTTTACATTCTTATTCGTTTTTTTTCGAAAACAACTTTTTTGTCAATTCCAAACATTTTTAAATTTTTATATTGTTTTTTTTTTTTTTTTGAAAATACAAAAAAGATATTTACAAATACTTTACAAGAAAATAAGTTTTACACTTTCCCCAAACCCCGAGTGACGTCACGATGAAAAAGCCCCAGTTTAAAAATTTGCAAGCGAGCCAAACGTCCCCAAATTTTTGCTGTTGTAAGTATATTTTACAGGTCTTTTGCCATTTCCCTTATAAGGGAAAGAGGAAGATACAACAGAGTCTTTCCCCTTTCCTTTTTGGTTTTGAATTTTTTTTTAGGGAAGAATAATGCGCATTTGATAAATAAAATTTTCAAGATTTTTTTTTCCGATACGGGGTTTTTTCATGTTTATTTAAACAGAAACGGGTAATTGTTTTTAGAATTTTACTTTTATGAAAAGATGAATGTCCTTCACTTCGTCTGATATTTTCTGTAAATCATTGAAAAAATACATTATAAATTTGATAGTCTTTTTATATGGCATTTGTAAGTAAATAATAAAAAGATATATGTGCTAGAAAATCTCTCAAAAAACTAAGAATGCGCCTTAAGATGCACATCAAGGGAAAAAATTTTTGGTATGGGGTTTGTGGGTCACTTTACCCTGGGTAAAAATTAGTTTTTGACTTGAGATTGACTTTTTTACTAAATCGGATAAAGAAGAATTTTTTATTTTTATGAAGAGCATTTCATTATACCATTCGAGTACATAACATTGCAGTTTTGGCAGAAAAAGGTTTTACCATCATATTTTTGATTTTTGGAATAGTAAATTTAAACCCCGGTACAGCATCCCCCTAAGGTGATAAACCGTGGCCTCTTTCCTTTGAGCTATGGAAAAGCCAAAAAGACCTCCACCAAGTATTCAGGAGAAACCACAGCTTTTATAGCTTTGTAAGCAAGGCAAAACCAAAAAAACTGTTTTAGCAATTAGATATATTGACTTTTATATGCTTTGAAAATGCCTGGAATTACAATTGATTTTTTTTTTTTTTTTTTTTTTTTTTTTTATTATTTTATTTTTTTTTTATTATATTTTTTTTGTTAATTTTCCAATTTTTATTTCGCTATAATTTACCTTTAGTTAAAAAATGGCCAGCAGTGATTCTGCGATGATGTGCCCCCGGAGTTTGAAGAAGCCTGTATCGGATTACGGCAAGGGAAAAAGATGGGACTGCGGTATTCGCGACATGAAGAATCAAGGGGCCAAATGTAAAAGTCAGAGCAGACGATTATGGGATTTGAAAACTGAATTTTTTGGGTGCCTTTTCCCAACCAACAAATATTTTTGGAAAAAATGACATGTTTTAAATTATGAATTTAAGACATTTCTAATCGTTATTTTAATTTAAAAAATAATAAAAAGCAATTTCTGTGGCGTCAAAAGGAACTTTTCTTCACAACCACATGCCTGTGTTCAAATAAAATTCATCCCAAAAATGGTATAAGCAGTGAAGTAAAGGGCCACAGAAGAAAATAACCAAAATAAAGGAAAAATTTTCACACCCGTTGAGCTTGGTAGAGGACAAACCCCCATGTATATTCTCACAAAATTTATCTAGGACTGGTTGTCTATATGACAATAAGTAAAAGGAGGTTTTTAAATCCTTTTCTTGCAGAATAGGCCTATACATGGGGGAGGTGCTAGCCTTTTCTACATGCTGAAGATATAAAACCAGAGATATGGTTGGAAAATTTCTTTAAATCTGCAGCTTTAAGATTTTTTTTTGTTTTATTTTTATTGTATTTTTTTTTTTTTAAATAGCTGAAAAAGAGATAAAGCTGTTTACAATGAGCTAATACAAAAAGAACAGCTGCTGACAGGCAAGGAAAAAAAAGGCCGGGGTCACAGTGGAAACGATGGCTCACAGTGCATCGGAACCACGAATAGTGGATTAACAAAAGAGTGTTTTTTAACCCCCAGGTACTCATTTTTGATTCATGTAGAAAAACGCTCAAAACTTTTTCTCCAGCCTTCCCCCTTTTTCCCTATTTTATTAAGAGCATTTGCTTGATATGTTTTTGTAGCCAAATTCAATGTTTAAATTTAAGTATTCTTGTTTTTTAAAGGTGATTTTAGTGTAAAAAAAAAAGGTCGACATATTATCATAAAAATTCCAATTTGTGATGTAAAATTTTCCCTGCTTTTATTTTTACTGATTGCAATAAGTTTTTAAACCCATATATTTTACAGTTGAGTGTTCCCTTCCCAATATGTATTACAATAGAAGAATGGTTAATTCAGATAAAACGGCTGTACTGTAGTGTGAAAAAGATAGTACTGAGAGTTGGTTGAAAATTTTCCTGAGAAAGGGTAAAATAATTTTAATCCTGTGTTTATTTTAAATTGTAAAGAAATTTTAAAATATTTTTATTTTTTAAAGGTTAAAGACTGTTACTGGTTTATGTAATAGTAATCAAACAAATTAGTTAAATTCTGTCAAAAGATAATCTTCATTGACTATTTTTTATTTTAAAAAGCTTGTTTAAAACAAAATTTCGACAGATGTTGGCACATACAGTTTTCCAATTAAACACCCGCAAAAATATAGCTAAAATTTTGGATGAAAAAGACAAATGGGGAGGAAAATTTTGGGAACAAGGTTAAATACGCAGTTTTGAAAACATCAAAGAAAAATGGGGAAAAGCTAGTAGAACAAGTCTAAAGTGATGCAGATTTCCCCAAATCACTATGAGAGTAGTCCAATTTTTGTTTTTTCAAATTTTTGCATATAATATCTTGGATATCAAATTGATCCTTGTCTTGATGGGCCTATTATCATTTTTTTTTTTAACCCAATTTTTTGGGAAATACAGTGAAAAGAAAAGGAAAAAGTGAAACATAATATTTATGGCATTCATTATCTTGCCCTTTTTTTTAATAAACTTTGTTTATCCCGTACAGATTGCAGAAAAAAGTACAGGAGAGAACATCAAAGATGAATATCCTTGTGCACATGATCCAAGGTTTGAAAGCATTAGTGGTTTCCAGTGGGGCAGTGAGGATTTCTTTTGTTCAGGTAATAGTCTAAAATTGCAGCAATAATGTGATGATGAAATAAGTATGTTTATTTTGAAATGAGTATGTTTATTGTTAAAAAATTCTGTTTAGTAAAAATGTAGAAAAGACATGAGTGAGAGTGAATAATATCACAAGGCAAGGTCTGTAGCTAATATATAGTATGCAATGTGTTCCTACAGTGTCAGATTATTGTATCTCATTCATGGTCTTCTATAAACTTTACATTTTTAAAATAAATTGAATAGTTTTTGATAGTTTTTTGTTTCATTTGCTTAAAAAAGGTTATGATGCTGTGCGATATAGCCTCAGATTTGGTGACTATAGTGAGGGCACAAGAAAGTACTCGCAGAAGTGGTGACCCTAAAAGAAGAAAAAAAGAAACAAGAAACAAGGAAAAAGAAAATAACCTCATATTTACAAGTACTCAGCTGCAAAAAAGAAGTGGGGTCTGATAATGTTGCACTTGGGAAACTCATATTTCATTTGTGTTTATAAAATAATTGAGCTTTAGGTCTTTCTTTTTAGTCCTTTTCACTGATCAGCATTTTAACTCCCAAGGGCTTAAATATGATAATGAAATGAAACATTATTAAACATAATTAGCTTTATACTATTCGAGTTTCTCTGTCTTTTTTTATCTTATTCATTAAATTATAATTATTATTATCCATAATATTTTTAATTAATATTGTTTTAAAGGAGACAGCCCCCAATCCCATGTCCGATGTTGCGATGGGGGGGGGGGGGCATGGGAAATGGAGACTGAGGCCCAATGCCAGGGATCATCCTTACTTTGGGCTTCAGCTTTCAACTCTACTTATTTTCTTTTCTTCTCTCCTTTTCCTTCTCTTCTCCAACGCCTACTATCCACTTCCTAAGATGTGAGAGCCATCTTCAAAGGATGAAAGATTAACTTTGTGCCAGTCATGGATGACCTAGGGGAGCCATGGGCACGGTATTCCCGTTTAGACCGTTTTCTTCCCAACTTACTTCAGGTTTACCATGGCCAGTAACGAAGATTTTGTACCACAACTATCTACATCCTTCCTTATTAATACTATGCAGCCTTGTTATCCATCTCCGCAATACTACTTCTCTCAACACCACTCCCTTTTCTGTCCTACAACCCCACCTCTACAAATTTTATGAGTACTGTCCCCCCCAATCCCTTGCCCGTTGTTGTCGTGGGGGGGCTTAGGAGGCGGAGACTGGGACCCAATGATGGGGAACTCCCCAACCTTGGGACTCAGCCTCGCCCTCAACAAATTTTTGCATGGTCTTTATTTCCTTCCCACTTTTTCGTTCTGTCCCTTCACCAAACCCTTCTGCTATCCACCTCCAAAGGTGGGAGAGCCGTGCTGAAAGGTTTTGAAAGGTGACTTTGTGCCAGTCCTGAACGGCCTGAGGGCCCCATGGGCACGGTTTTCCCCTGATTTAGTTATCTAGCCCTTACCCTCAAGGGGACCCTGAGGGGTGGACTGTTTTTTCCCCAACATAATCCAGGTTACCATGGCCAGTAATAAAAAACTTATCCCCATATTAGGGCAATGAGGTTTCCCCCCTTTTTTTAAAAATAGTCCCAACGATGTAAAACCCCCCAGATTCCCTGACCCCAGGCTCTCCTTTGACCACGGCTCCGAACACGCAATAACTACCCCCTCATCAATCCCTACTAGTACAGTAGCCAAAAAAATCAACCCTTAAGGAACATTTCCACTCTCCCAGCAATCTCAACTTCAACCACCTCTACCCCCACAACCTCCAACATCAACCACCCCATCCTCCTTATTAATCCTTACAGCCTTATTGCCCACCTCCCCATAACACTACCTCCTTAACACTACTCCATCTTCGTCACGCCCCGCCCTTCGACTACCCCTATCTCTACAACAATTTTGAATCCCCTTTTCAGCACAGCCAAATGGGACCGATTTTCGTGATCCCTCCCACAGCTCCCTACTTGGACAACACCTTCTTTTCCCAACAATGTCTCAAAAACAAGTGGGTAAAGTCTCTTTCCGTAGCCGAACGGACCGCTCCCGTCTTGTCACAGTAACACCGAAAACCAAGCTATAGCATTAACAAAAACAAAAGGACATATATGGTAACCCATCCTTGCAAAAACCCCATCAACCCTCAATCTTGCCCGGAACAGTTTAAATTTCCCCAGCAAATTGCCAGCTAGACAAAGATTGGTAAGATTGTGGAGAAGATCTACTTGCCTGTCTCACAGATATGATGCAACATCATTTACAATGCTACTCCATTCCCCCAGAGGTATCGAAAAAAAACCCACTAACCATAGCCAAAAATTACCTTCCGTAGGCATGCCCTTTCCCCTTTAAAACGTCTACATAGGAGGAGAATCCCTCCCTGTTCGTCCATTACCAACCTCCTCCACGTCAAGTGCCAAAATTGTTGGCGTCTAGGACACCCAGCCAAACATTGCCGTTCCACACCCAGATGCCCACTATGTGGCCCAAACCTGGCCATACCCGATCTAACTGCTCTGCCCCAATCCACGCACATGTGCCAAACTGTGGCGGCCCCCATAATGTATTTTATGGGGGCTGTCCCACCTACAAAATTTGAGTCTGAGGTAGGCAACTCTCAGATTTAAAATTGGACTTACATACGTGAAGCCAGACAGGAAGCACGTCAAAGTGGTTTCTCTCTTACTCCTTACCCAATAATACTGCTCATTCTACCCAATTTCCTAAACCCACCCACCCTACATCTAACTCCCCCTTTCTACCTCCCACCTTCCCCAGTCAAACTCTTTGCCATCCTAAACCCAGACACTCCAATCTCTACTACAGAACACCAATCACCACTACAACCCCAAAACCTTCCTCTTCCCTCCCCGCACTACCTGTAACAGACAGAACAAACGTTCCACCCACTCTTCCCCTACCACACAAAAAAACCTCCACCTTCCTTTGCCCCCACGCTTGAGACACCAACCCCCTCTTCCCCCCTCACAAGAAATCCTTTATCCCCAAAACTCCCGAACCAACTCAGGGAAAAAGAAACCATTGAAAATATTCAAGATTACTTAATGAAAACTGACACTCAACCTCCAAATCTTACAACTCCCGCTCCTTTCACACTGCAAGTAACTGCTGATATCCATCCTCCCCTAACGATATCCCCCCTACACCCTATCCTCCTAACCCTCCCAAAAAACAGGGCCCATCCATCCCGCCCACATTAACCCTCCCACCATCCCTCATCCCTTCCATTCCCTCCTGGGATACACACGTGAATCCCTTTTGTAACCCTCCCACCATCCCCTCTATCCCTTTCACACGGAATCCCTTATGCACAAATATCCCCTTACCCCCTCCTAGTAGAACACCAACTCCACACCTCTCCATATCAGACCTCTTTGGTCCTTATCCACCCCCTAGCTGCTTCCCCCTCAAAAATCTCCAAAAAAGTACTACAATCTATATCACTAAAGTATAACTATCCTTCATTTGGGGGAAAATTTGCGGGGTTTTCCCCTCTCACAGACCTGACCTTTGTCATATCCTTTGCCTTCAAGAGACCTTTCTTTCACATCCTCCAATACAATACCTTTGCTTTCCCCCACTTATCCTCCCTTTACCGACCTCCCAAACCCATCAGACATCCTTACTGAATCCCACACTTTCGTTTCAACAAACCTATTCTCTTTCCTTTTACATACCCTCCATCTAATCTAAAAAACTCCTTACCATACCCGACCCTAACCCTTTCACTCAACAACTCCCTTTTCCCAGCTTAGAAACTAATCACTAACTCAACCACCCTTCCCTAACATTAACTATAGTGCTACATGACCTTAGATGTCTAGCACATTTATCTTGCTTTTAACCATTAACCATTAACCATTATTCCCCCTACATGCCGCCGAAAGTCCTCCATCAATATTGCCAAGTTCACTTTCCGTAGACATGACCTCCACCTTCATGGTTATGTTGGCGGAGAAAACCTGAACATGAAAACTACAATTAAGTATCATGCTGTGACCACGGCGGCTCAAATATGAACCTACCGTTAAAAAAAAAAAAAAAAAAAAAAAAACGACGACGACGACCCTGCCAAACACTGCCGCTCCATTGCCCGATGCCCTGTATGTGCCCAACTTGGTCTTGATCAAACAAACTGCTCAGCACAGTCACGCATGTGTGCCAATTGTGGTGGCTCTCTTAATATATTTTATAGGGCAGTGGTTCCCAATGTTTTTTCTTTCTTTCTTTCTTTTTTTTCTTTCTTTTTTAGGTGAACCCATACATGCACCTCAGGCATGGCCACGACTCAAGTCTGTTTCACAATGTATAGGCTTTTATTGTATATTACTTAGCGTTGGCCGTAAAAGTATGGAAAAGGATAATAAATAAAAAAAAATAATAATTTTAGCTTTATTTGTTACTGTGGATATCTTTGGCGTGACATGCTGTCTGTTTTATTTTGCTTCTAAATTACCTCTTGTGTGCAAGGAATGGCCGGGGTTACCATTCACTTGCAGCGAGGGATTTGAACGCAAGTAAGCGTAAGCTAGACGAGATCGCTACCGCTGTACCGCACAGGTACTGTTCTTCTTTTAATGGTAGGTTCATGTCTGAGCCGCCGTGGTCACAGCATGATACTTAATTGTAGTTTTCATGTTGTGATGAAGGATCATTATTACAGGTACTGTAAGGATGGAAAAAAGACAAAATTATCATAATTCAATTTATTGCTGTATTTGAAATTTAAAATCCACAACTATGGTTATATTTTCTTCAGCACGAGTTTCGTCAGAATTCAGTGAATTATTTTTTTACAGTACGATTGACTTTTAGGTGGCGGGGGAAATGTTGATTACGGGGACTGGGAGGTTGGGATTTAGTTTTTTAATTTTTTACGTGCTCAAAATAAAGCAAAAAAAAACCCCTTAAACCAAATATGACTACGTATATGCCGAAAAAAAAATCAAAATTTGGGAATTGCCCACGTCTGATTTTTTGAGGTTTAGCTCCCCCAAAGGGTTCAGAAAGCTTTTATAGGGGCTGCACTACTACAATTTTGGAGTCGAATGGCTCAGTTTCAAAATTGGGCCTCATTTTAAACCCCGAGACCGGGACGGGAAGCAAGTTTCGACTTTTTTCTTTTTTACTCCCTACTCAGTATCCCCTTTTCCTCCCCCAAATACCTTCCTCCCGAGATGTTTCTGCATCCCCCTTTATCTATTCTTCCCCCTTTTAGGGTATCCATTTCCCCACTCCTTTCCTCCCCCCAAAAAATTTCCTTTAAATTTCTAAATTTTGACCCCCCCAATTTTTTCCCTCTACCATTTTACCCCTTTTCCCCCCTCGCTTACCCGTCCCAAAAAATCAAAACGTTGTTTCCTCATCTTTTCCCAAAACCCCCTTTCTCATCCACCAAACTCTTCCTCTCCCCCTCAGACCCCCTGTTCCTCTTCTCCTCGTCATAAAAAAAACCCTTTGTTTCTCAGACCTTCCTAACCAAATTCCCCTCCGCAGACATTCAAAAATACTAATCGTGATCTAAAATAATATGCCACACCAGCCATCTTTCAAAATTTTCCCCTCTTTCCCATCCCCCCCTACATTCAAAGTAACTACCGACATCCATCCTTTTCCTATTCATGTTCTCCCCACACCCCTTCCTCCCACTCCCTCGCAATACATCTCATTCACCCCATTTATATCAACTTCGTGTTTTGTCCGTCAGTCCATTTGCTTGTACTGAAGTCTTTTCCATGACTGCGGAGTTGTAGTCGCTTTATCTTGAGTATTCCACGTTAAAATTAAAGTCACTTCATTTTGATGTAAAATGAGATGATAATTGACAACATAAATATCAAAGAATCACACACATAACACACACGCACACACACACACACACACATACACACACACACACACATACACACACGCGCGCGCGCGCGCACATAAAGACATCTTATTACGAATCTATTAGAATCCTATTCTAAGAGAGGGAGAAAGGGATTAGAAGGAGCTTAAAGAGAAAAGAGAAATGGGGAAGGGGAAACGGAGGAGAAAGAGCGATGGATAATGGTGAAAGGGAGAAAGGGTTCAGAGCGTAAAAGAGATAGAGGAAAAAGGGAAGGGGATACGGGAGCAAAGGAGGATGAAGAGGGAAGCGGAAGGGCGGATGTTACGGCTGGAAGTTGCAGGGAAGGCGTGAAGCTCAGGAAGATTTGGGAATGCGCAAAGTTTGTCAAAGTTAAATGGGAAAATCTTAAGTAATGGTTGTTATGTGATAGATGAACAAAAGGGATTTGACATGCCAGTTATCCATTTAGGAAAGAGACCCATTAAGTTCACCCCAGGGTCAAAGATTGGGGAGTATACAGTTACAGATGAAGAACAAATTATATACTTAGACCTTAATGGTGTAGAATTGGGTAACAAAGTAGAACTTGCACAAACCCTTTTAGAAGAATCCAAGGAGAATAAAATTATGCTATGTGGTCTTCACTGCCGCATTTTACCACTTGAGAAAAATGAAAAGGTAATGAGATCCTCCATAGAGGAATGTACAGTTTGCTGTAGGTCTTTGGAGAAACTAATAGTAGGTAATGTTGGTCAAATTGACAACAGTTTAGTTCCTCATAGTGAT
>NC_051422.1:21022749-21064083 GCF_015228065.2 Penaeus monodon
AATCTGAGGTGAATAATACCTGTTAATATTTATTTGCAATTTATTTAATAGACTTTTCTTATTTTTCGAATGTAGGTATTCCAGGGAATGAGTTGCGCCGGCTACAAATACGTCTTGGGTCGCCCCATCAAGTACTACAAAGGCATAATTAAAGTGCCCGAGATGTCCAATACAACCTTTTTCCCTGCTTATGAGATCAACTGGGCTAAAGTCATCAACTAATCGAAATCTAAGATGCTGTAGCAACAGAATTTATGAATGACTGTAAAAACTGTTTTTTTTTTTTTTTTTTTTTTATCTTAGTTTAGTTAAACTAAGACCCTGGTGATATTTTTTTTATGCAAAGCCAAGAGAAATGTCAGTTGTATATAAAAATAGAAGTAGTTGTATAACTTAAATTAACATTACACAGTATAATTGTGTTTGTTGGAAAATTACATGTACATACGGGAATAAGTTCAACCATAAACGTCTGTATGCCCTCACATTTCAATAAAGACTTGCCCATAAGCAGTACTTACTTACAACACTAATGCTAACCTGGGTGTAAAAGCCTTTTTTTTTGATAAACATGTTTTTTATGTAAATGCTTTCCGCAGTGCGTACACCATCTGTAATGTAGCCTTTGTAAAGATTCCTCTCCTCTCTCTTTTTCTCATACAATGAACAGATTACAGTAGCAGTACAAGTGAATATTTCCCTCCACTGTCTGATCTTTCTCTCTCTCTCTCTCTTCTCTCTCTCTCTCTCTCTCTCTCTCTTTCTCATACAATGAACGGATTACAGTAGCAGTACAAGTGAATATTTCCCTCCACTGTCTGATCTTTCTCTCTCTCTCTCTCTGTATATATGTGTGTGTATGTGTGTATAACGGGTATAGAACCCAATTACATTGGCTTGCAGGGGTATTGATACTGGTTATCGGCATTCACTCTTTATTTCTAAGAGTTGACACACGCAGTATAAGAACACACGAGACATGTCTAGTTATGGGTATGGCGGTATGCGGGCCGCAGCCTGCAGCCCGGAGGGAGAGGGCGGAGCTGACCTTACCGCGTCGGGTGCTTAACACGAACTCTCCGAGGCCTAGGTCATCCTCAGTATAAGTAGTGACCGTTCCAGCTGGAGGAAGCATGGAGGGAGCGAGGTGAGGTCACCGGCACCGTCTGCTACACTGATTGCTCCACTGTACAGTTGTGTGTGTGTGTGGTGTGTGTGTGTGTGTGTGTGTGTGGTGTGTGTGTGTGTGTGTGTGTGTGTGTGTGTGTGTGTGTGTGTGTGTGTGTGTGTGTGTGTGTGTGTACGTGCTTATAAATCAATACACATCTTAAAGTGTGTCCACTGAAGATTCTCTAGTGGGTAATGCATAAAGCAAAATAATTGTTAGACAGCACGGTCATGTAGTACTATAGGAAAGCTTAGTATTGGAAATTGTGAAGTTAATGATTTTTGCTCTACGCCAACAGTCGTACAGCAGTAGGATGGTATGGAAAGGGTAAAGATGGTTAATGGTGGAGAAAAAGAGTAAATGGCTTAAGGCAGGAATAAGCAAACAGGGAATCAGATCAAATGAAGGATATACATGCGTCTGATGAAAGAGAACAAGTTGTGCTAGAAAGTGTGGGATTCCGCAAGGCCATCTTACAGATTGGGAGGACGGAGAAGGGAGGATAGGTGAGGGAAAGTAGAGGTACGGGCTGCAGTAAAGCGTGGACAGGACAACAGAATGTGTGGAACTCAAAGTGGAACACAGTAACAGATCAGAATGTGACGTGAGATAGGAGTGCATAAGGCAGGTGTGGCCAATACACAAGTGTCTATTCTCATGAAGTGTAGCTGACCAACAGGAAATTTGATTTTACAGTATTTAATTTACTGGTGAGAAAACTTGACCAGAAAGATTGGCAGCGGACATAAGATTGCCAGTAGGGGTAATACTCATGGCTGGAATACGCGAGAAACGGGGTTTGTGATGTGGACACGCGGCGGAGCGCGCTCGTGTACCTGCCTGTTCATTACCGGGGATCCCGACATGGTTGGGTACCCAGTAAAACTCGACAGATTTGTTACGCATAGAATAACCAGTAGAACAACCAGTCCTAAATCTTACAGAGAAGGTGGCTAGTCGAGTGCATAGACTGTATGAGAAGTAGTACTAAGGAGATATGGACAATAAGGCTGCAGAGTAGTAATAAGGGAGAGCGAGGTAGTAGATGAAATATGTGGGGATGGAGGAGATGAAATAGATGTTGGGAGAGGAGGAATGTTTTCTGGAGGTTGAGGAATGACCTGGGTGGATGGACTGAGGTGATAGTAACCTTTGAGGAGGGGCTAGTAGTAGCAGTGTTCAGAGTTGAATGATCTGTCCCAAACCAATACACATGGAATTATCTCTTATGTTACATGACTCCACCAAAGCCCCCTCCTCTCCACCCCATAAGTGTTATTTTCAGTTTATTATTAAATTTTATGAAAGCAATTTAGGCATGTACCCTACGTTTACTCTCGAACAGCATTAATTAATGGAACAGGCGAAGATGCACTCTGCTGTAAATTTGTGGGGTCGGGTATTGTGTTTATTTGAAGATAAATATGCTGCAGGACTATGCGGTAAAAAAAAATGTTTGGGAACCCTTGATGGATAACCAGAAGTAGGGGTAATTCAATTATAGACTATGCCCAAAATTCTTGCCTCTGACGCTGAAGTATACTTGTTGCTCTAGTCGACCCATTCACGTAGTTACTTATCAGTATGGAACATATATTATTACCGAGTGACTTAAAATGTAGGTAAAAAATACTCCATGAAATGATGAGCGAACATGAAATGGTACTAAATAAAATATGTATGGCTGGCCTCGTAATATTACCCAGTAAAGAGCATACGTACATACACACACACACACACACGCACTTGTGTGTGTGTGTGCATGCTATCTATTTATCTATCTATGTGTGTGTGTGTGCTATCTATCTCTCTATGTGTGTGCGTGCGCTATCTATCTATGTGTGTGTGTGTAACGGGCTATGGGTACTCTAGTACAGTGGCTGACAGGGACTCAAAACACACGTAAAGGGATGAATACACGCTACGACGACGCTACGATTTGTCTAAAGGGTTTAAAAAGCGCCGCGCGGAGGTCACGGTCAGCCCGCCCGGAGAGAGAGGGCGGAGCTGACCTTACCGCGCTGGTCGCTGGTGACGAACTCCCTGAGGCCTAGGTCATCCTCGGTATAAGTAGTGACCGTTCCAGCTGGAGGAGCGATAGCAGCAGCTGGGGAAGCGAGGTGAGGTCACCGGCTCCGTCTGCTACACTGATTGCTCCACTGTACATTGCTCGGCCACCAATGTTACAGTGGGGCAATCAGTGTAGCAGACAGGGACGGTGACCTCACCTCGCTCCCCCATGCTTCCTCCAGCTGGAACGGTCACTACTTATACCGAGGATGACTAGCCTCAGAGGAGGGCTCTCAGGACCTCTTGGTCCCAAGGTTTTTGCATGCGTCCTTCGTAAAAGAGACTATTTGACACCCCACGCAAAGACGACCTTGGCCTTGTGTGCATAACTTTGGTGTTATCACACTTACCTTACTTTGAAGCTAGTGTTTTAAATGTAAGCCAGAGTCCTAACAAATAAAACACGAAACACTGTGGCAATTGGCAGTTTTACTGCGAGGTGCCGGCCCAGCACATAAGGGTTCATACCCGTTCGGCAGGGTTGAACCCGACCGGCCCTAACATACAAAGACTGCCAATTGTTCAGTGTGCCTCTCTTTATTGAGACCATTCTCCGCCATTGCACGCTCCTGTCATTTTTTAGCCTTGCTAGCCTTCTCCCCACCTCCCATCATCATCACTCTTACGCTATGCCACCATGGGTCACATGATCAAATTAACATACTCTGGGGAGCCCATCTCCTGTGAGGTGGCTCTCCAGAAAATCTTTGAAATCACAGAGGTTGCAGTCACGCACTGCTTCAAAGTGCACAAAGGTTACAAGCTTGTTGTAGCCAAGCCAGAGCAAATGACCCTTTCCTCTCCTCGGCCGGCCAAAGAAGGCTCGCTACCCAGGGCTTCAAACCCATTCCTTCCCTGAAACTAAGGCAAAATGCACGGTCGTGGCCAAAAAGATCGACAAGACAATCCCGCCACGATCGTGTGAGGCCATTCAGGCGGAAATAACAGCCAAAAACGATGTCACTGTAGTTGACATTTACAAACCTCCTGAATCTCGGATCGTCAAGATCCGATGCTCCTCGCCTGAAGAGGCTCAGAAACTCATCTCCCGCGGGATCGTGATGTTCAAACGTCCGTCCCCACCTATAACATAGAGCCTGAGTGCTTTATTGAGATTGACCAGTGCCTGAAGTGCTACAGGTACAATCACAAAAAAACACGCATGCACACACGAACAAAGGTGCAGTCGTTGTGGCGAAGTCGGGCACTTCTTCGCCACTTGCAACAAGCCCATCAAGTGTTGCAATTGTGGGGGGCAGCATGTCGCCGTCAGCGGGTCTTGCCCTACACGCAAAGAAATATTAAAGACAAAAAGACAAACACGTAAACAGAACAACAACCCAACATACGCCTCAACAGTCCAACCCCTACAGACATCTACACCCCTCACCACAAGACCTCCCACGATTCCCCCGAGAACCACAATGCCTCCCCCACCTCAGTTCCCTCAAAAACATCACACCTGACATCAACACTAAAATACAAACAATACTACACGTAGCTTTGATAGCTGCCAAAATACAAAGCTAAAAAATTCGCAAACATTGTCCCTGTACTCCTACAAAGAAACAACCTCCCTAACGTTGTGATTCCCAGGGAAATCTTGAAGACGAAGACCTATACATACCTGAATATCACTCGCAAACAAACACAAACACCGAGGCTAGGACCGGCGACCAACACAAAACCACAGCCCACAACCACCCCCGCACACCGACACCCACAACCACAAACACAACCCCAAACAACACAAAGTTTACAACAAAACACCACAAAAAACCAAACGCAAACTGCCATCACCACTAAACACGCACAAGAAAAAAGACAAAAAAGACCCACTGCCCCCGATGACCACCGCACCCCCTCGACACCAACCACGACGACACCATTCTGGGGGACTCCGATAGTGGGGATAGCCTCCAAATCAACCTCCCTGAGGTTGAAGCGGGGGCGACCTCGCTACCTGCTCCCCTTGGGGACGCAGTCTCCGTTCTCCCTGTTAGGGGGAACCTCGGGGACAAGGAAGTATCGGGAATTGGTCCGCCGATTCCCGAGAATTCCACGTCTCCCTCTCCCAGGAGTCCCTCCCGGACATCGAGGGGGATGCGGCTCGGACTCGTCCCGCCCCCCCGCTTCCGGGAGCAGCAAACGCCACGAAAAGTGGGTCAGCGTCAGCTTGACCTACTCTAAGTGGCGTGCTGACACTTAGATGTGCTGCCTCCCACGCCAAACTGCACCTGTTCAACGCCCTTACACGCCCACCTCACACACACCACACTCACACTTACACACATACAAACGCACACAAGCTACAGGTCAATCAGAATAAAACACCAGATGGATCTGTGCTATGGGCTGAGAACGAACTGTGTCGTCCTCACGATCACACGAGAAATGCTTCTGTGCCTCTCCCTGGCGCAGGAGGCTATGTAAACAACAACTACAAGCCGTGTTTCGGTTTTCCGCCTGGATAGTCTATGCCTTCTTCAGGAGAAGGAAGGCGGCCCTGGCCGCGATGTCTTCTCGCTGGACCGAGGCGATGAACAGGGGCCAGTTCCTGGCCTGGCAGCATCAACTTTTCCTGTGTACTTCTCATACTTCCTTCACATCTTTCACCCTCCTTCCCTTGTTTTATTACGTTTATTAAATTTTAAACTTTTATTAAACTTAAGTTAAGTTGAGCTTCGGCGCTTTTTACTGTAAACTCGGCACCCGTGCTCCCCACGGCTCGGCCAATCACGCTCAGGCGCGATTGTTGCCGGGTCTCGCGAGCGCGGGTGGGCGAGCGGCGTAAATATGCTGCCTTTAAGCTTTTAATTTTACTCGTGTTCCCTTCTGTTAATTTTTAAGTTCTTTTGTGTTTTTTTTCATCATAATGTTTAAGTTACTTTAGTTTTAAGATTATTTTATGGTGGTTGTTTTCCTAAAAACAATCTTTTAATCTCCCAAATAAAGTAACCCCTGTTAAGAGAGCCCTATCCCGTTTTTATCTCCCTTCCCCCCCTCCTCTCTCTCTTCCGTACGTGACCTCAACCTCACCCACGCCCCATCTCATCATCCTTCCATAGCGTAAGTGTCCCTCATCCTAATTCTTACCTCCATCTCACTGGTTACGGATTTCCGACACGTGACATCTGCCGCCTGCACCCTGCCATGACCGTGGCTCCTTTGGCGTAAGGAGTGCCAACACGCGAGTGGGGGAGGAGATGTCATGGCCAGTGTTGATAACCCAAACGTGGTGAGATCGCCAGAGCACATCTCCCCAGAAGTCCTGCTTGCTTGCTTGCTTGCTTGAGATTTGCGAAGTTCTGGCTTCGCCCGGGCCTTTCACTTATGGCCCGGCCTGTGTCAGCTTTTATGGCTGTCTCATTTGTTAGTCTGACACTCGGTGCTTACCGTGGCGGTGGGATTGCCAGCAGGCGCTCCCGTAGCCGTGGTGTAAGCATCTCGCATAATCTCTTTACCAGCACGACGGCTGTGTTCTGTGGGTTGTCTTAGGAATTGCGTGTGCACGCAATTCTCCAAGTAGTGTACCAGTGTGGCGTTCGGCTCGCCGCAATGCATGCAACACCTCTCTTCACGTTCTATGGTTTGTATAATCTGCCATGCACAGTGGTAACCTAGGCGCATTCTGTGCAGAATGACTTCGGTACCTCTGTTGTTTATTTCAGAGAGTGCCCGTGGTTCATAGCCTGTGGCATCTGAGTACCAGCTGGCCGAGGGGGAATATCTCGTTTCCTCTTTGAAGCTGCAGGAGGAAGGAGTTGGCCGCCACCGTACACTTCCTGCTAAGTAAATTCGGCTCTGATGTATTATCATGGGATTTGGGGCATACCCCGGCCGATTTCGGCTAATCTGTCAGCAAGCTCATTGCCCCTGATCCCTATATGGCTGGGAACCCAGTTTATGATAATTCTTCTACCCTGAGCAAGCATCCTTTGTGCTATTGTGCGGATGGTTGTCAGGAGGTAGATGTTGTCAGTGGGTGAGCGCTGCTGAAGACAGTCGACGGTCGACCACGTGTCCTTCCCTCACGGACGCATAACTCAGTGCTCCCATGATAGCAACTGCCTCTGCCTGTAGCGAGGAGGCGTTGTCTGTTACCCTCATGGATATTGTGGCATCCCTTGCTGCGAAGCCGACGCCTGCAGTGTGGGTCAAGGGATCGACCGATCCATCCGTGTAATATGTTCGGCTCCCCGGAGGGGTGATGGTTGCAATGACCCTCTGGGTTTTTGCCTTTAGGCTAGGCGTGCAATATTCACTCTTTTTGCTTGCCAGTTTCATGACCGAGAACTCTATCGAGGTTTGTGCCCACGGCGGAGCTTCGACAAAGGTCAGGTGTGGGGAGTCCATGCCCTTGGCCAGTAGCGGTTCTTTGAGCTGATGGCGTATTAGCACCCTGGCTGTGTGAGACAGCCAGTTGTTTGCAAACAGCTCGTTATCTTGTTCTAGGCGTCTGACTATTTTGTGTCTTAGGCTTGTGTTCCTGGAGCCTGGATGACCTTTGAGAAGAATTGTGCTGCCGTTAGATCAATTCGTGAGGCCAAGGGGAGAAGGTTTGTCTCCACTAGGAGGTTGAGGACCTTCGCCCACCTTGGGGCACCCAGAATGACCCTGGCGGCTTCGTTTTGGACTGTCCCCAACCGGTCTTTATATTTTCTCTTGATGCCAATCAGAGCGAGGGAGGCATAGTCTACAATGGGCCTGACAGCATGTACGTAGAATGATCTTAGTACTCTGTGTCTGGCCCCTATACGTCTTCCACTCATTGCTCTCATGACAGACAGTCTTGCCTTTGTTCGGTCAAGCAGGTACTGGACCTCCTGGCGGAAGGAGAGGGTCCGGTCTATCCTTACCCCAAGGTACAGGTATTCCTGAACCCACTCCAAGTCCATTCCCTGGATTTTCAGACTTGTGCCTTGAACTCTGTCTCAGAGCCATGGCTCATAACTAGACGTCTCGTGTGTTCTTATACTGCATGTGTCAACTCTTAGAAATAAATAGTGAATGCCGAATACCAGTATCAATACCCCTGCAAGCCAATGTAATTGGGTTCTATACCCGTTATAGTGTGTGTGTGTGCGCGCGCGCGTGCGTGCGCTATCTATCTATCTGTGTGTGTGTGTGTGTGTGTGTTTTGTGTGTGTGTGTGTGTGTGTGTGTGTGTGTGTTGTGTGTGTGTGTGTGTGTGTGTGTGTGCGCGTGCGCGTTCATAGCACCTGCTGCCAGGCCAATCCGTCTTTTGACTTCCTGGTCTGATACCTCTTTCTTGGACTACGCTACCAAGGTATGTAAAGCTCTCGGTGACTTGGTCTTGGTCTAGGTCCAGGAGACCTCTAAACAAAGGCCTTCACCTGATTGCTGAAATGCTCAAAAGCCGCCACCAGAGATTCCAGTGACTCAGAAGGAATATCAACGTCGTCAGCAAACCCTAGGTCAGTGACCTTGATATCACCTAGTATTACTCCACATGACTTCGATAGGAGCTCTATCCATTATCCATGCAAGTGATGGTGTGAGAACAAAGTTTTCCTCACTTTCGAATGAACATGAAAGCAGCTCGACAGACTCCTCCCACACTTTACAGAACTATTAGTACCAGCATACAGGTTAGCTCTTAATCCAATAATCCTTGTTGGAATTCTCTTAAGTATCAAGATCTCCCATAGGGAGTCGCAATGAACTGAGTCAAACGCCTTCTTGAAGTAGGCTACAGGCAGCCCACAACCAAACTCATGATGGAGTTCCACAATGATTCGATGCACCAGGATACGGTCAGGATTGCTTCGGTCTCTGGTGCCTCAGTAGATGGTCTCGGATCTGTCTGTCTTATGACCACACCCCTCAACAGATCAGGGGGATGGTACCAGACTGCCAGATGGCAGCCAGGACAGCATGCAAGCCCCACGCCATAGGCTTATCACCAGCCTGTAGTAGTTCAGCAGGGATACTGCATATGTCCGCTGCTTTTCCTCTCTTCAGCTTAAAGATCGCCTCCCTACCTTCAGTCAGGATAGGAGGTTCTTTGCTGATGGGTGGATCCCGCACAGGGGCTGCGACACAACTGTCCTCCAAACTAATTGTAAGAGGATTAACCTGTTACAACAGTTCAAAATACTCAGCCCAACACTCTCGAACCCCATGATCTAAGAGGATATGTGGACTTCAGTCTTCTGTGAGGAGGGCTTTGAGTTCAGCTTTCTCAGGGTTTGATAGGGAGGGCATAGGTCATTTATTAAGAAATGGCATTCAACCTCCTCGGCAAGATTCCTGATACATTGTTCCTTGTTCCTTCTCAACGGCGTCCGAGTCCTGCACACCTATGAACATTGCAAATCCTGATGGCCGTTCAGCCAAGCCACACAACACGCGTCTGCAGCTCCAGTATCTCCTGAGAGATGAAGTTCTGACTTGATCTCGGGCATTTGCCAATGGAACTCCTAAGCTGCATCAAGTGTTTTGCGCTTGAAGGAGCCCCAGAGAGCGAACCTCTAACCACACTCTCCCCCCTCAGTCTGTCCAGATGAAACACCCTAGGGTGGACACTGAGGGAGGAGTTTTGAAGTGGACCTGAAAAGTTGCCACAACCAGTCTATGGTCAGTACCACAGAACTCGGCTCTCCGGTAAACCCCGCAGTTCTGGAGAATCCTCCAGCAAGTGCTAATAATGAGGGTGTGGTCAGAGATCCTGCAGCGAACCTCCTCTTTCATTCTGTCCAAGTGAATCGCCCTGGGGTGGACACTGGAGAAAGTATTTTGAAGTAGTCCCAAAGTGTAGCTGCGACCAATCTATGATAGGTGTCACAGAGCTTGGCATTCCAGTAAACCCTGCAGTTCTGGAGGATCCTCCACTGTCTTCTGTGGTCGATCTCCATGGCTACAGTACCCATATCATTGTACTATGTTAAGTGATACGAGTTGGAGTGCTGATACCAGGAGCCAGAAAGTCCCATATTATATATATATATATATATATATATATATATATGTATGTATGTATGTATGTATGTATGTATGTATGTATGTATGTATGTATGTATGTATGTATGTATGTATGTATGTATGTATGTATGTATGTATGTATGTATGTTGGTTGTATACATGTCTATATGTATGGTAAACTCTCTTCAAAATCTATTTTCATTATATACTTACATATTATTTTCAAACCAGAAATGTGGAGACATTTTTCATAATTTTTTCATTGTTCTCATTTTCCACTTAATTTCAAATAATCTCAATCCAAAGGTTTATAAAAATGAAAATAACAAAATAAGAATTGAACAGAACACTGCTGTTATAGTAGTATTTCTCTTAAAGCTATTTCTTATTGCTGTTCTGTTCCTTCTTATTGCTGGAGCATTTCTCTTTATCATCTCATATAATACTGTACTGTTTTGCTTTTCCTTCCAGGGATTCCCCCACTGCTGGACACTGCAAGTTTTGTAATAGGTACTAAATATTTAGTTTTTTTTTTGTTTTTTTTACACCACATGTAGCTCCAGAGAATGCATGATTGTTAGTAATATTCTATGAAAAAGGACACAAAAATGAAAATGTATGTAGAGATATATGTGCATACACATATATATATTCACATATATATGTATTTCATACTTTATTTAGAGAATACACACAAACAGGCAAAGGTTTCAAGCTTGCAGAAAACTATGTAAATAACACCTAGCTGATGTAATACTAATATTCATGTTAAACTAATTTATTAAACTGTAAACACCCTACACTCAAGGTTTGGAAACCATAAATCATAAATGTGGTCCAGTTAGTACCATAATATCCTTAATATTTCACACAAACAAGGTGTAAATATCATTCTCAGTGATATGAAGACAATGCAGATCTAAATCTGCATTCAATATCAACATATGAAATGAGGTTGAAAACAACTGATTGCCCATATGCTTCATGCAGATCAATATCACTGGAAGTAATTTCACAAAACATAAAATTTAAGTGACAGGATCATTCTTGTAAGCTTTACCAAAGGAAAACCAAAGATTCTAATAGCACATCGCAGATGTACATTTTTACTCCTAAGTGTATCAGAAACAATAAACTTGACTAAGAAAAAGCAAGTGACTGGTTGCTGGAATGGCCAGTGAGGGTATATAGAATTAACCTGGTTAATGAACAAAGAAAGGCAATGAATCAAACTACTTGATTAAATTTCTTTAGAAAAAAACTGAATAGTGCCAAATGCTAAGACCAATAACTAGAAAAAGAAGAGACTAGTAAAGGAAGGGTATGCTTTGAAGCCTTTCATCCACCACTCAATATGGAAAACCAAAGCCTGGATAGACAGTATGAAAATCTAAAGCAGTAGATCAAATAGTAATGAACCATCCCCAATGAATATTTTCCTAGACTTCTTTCATCTTCACGACTGATTCCATTCAGACAATTTCATACACACCCCCTCTCTACCCTCACACATCACCAACACTTCCATCAATATCGACTTTAAGGTAGACTCTGCAGGAGTTCAGTCAGGAATTCATCAGGATTCTCTATTTCATGCAGAAGCCCTGGAAAAATAAAATAAATTAGTAATGCTTTACATGAACTGAGTTCAAAATGTAAAAGGCAGTATAATCATAGTATTTTAGAATTTTGTAAATTGTTAAATAAAAAAAAATATCTAGTAACAAGACCAATACCATTATACAGAAAAGATCACATTCATTATTGAAAGACAAACAATCTATTTGCTCTTTCATAGAATCTGAAATTATGATAATTTATGTCTTATGCTGCCACTTACCAACTACATCACAGAACTCCATAAAGGAGGAAATAGGCAGGAGCTCCTCTTGATAATGAGTGAGGACCTTAGAGGAAGCCTCCACCAATACTTGGTCATTATGACGCACAAATTCTGCAACTGTTACACTCCATTCTCCCTCTGTACTTGTTTTCTGCAAAAAGTGTATGGATGTTTAGGTAAATCTTTACAAAAGGAGTTTAATAGCCAAAAAGATGTATCACTTAGTGTAATCACCCCTAAATGCTCTGCAGTACTGACCTTGAAAAAGGTGTTGTAAATAGCATCAATAAGGGCCCAGAAGATTGCTGCATGCTTGTACACACTCCAGTCCTTTGTTGCTTTATCTGTGACTCTGTTTCCAGGGGGTGGGTGAGGTGACACTGATCTAGCATGAGCAACGACTAGTAGACGTTGTAGGTACTGCACCCTTATGGATGCCCATTTGGTTGGTGAATAAATGGCTAATGATAAAACACCATATAAAATGCTCCTTCAGCCTCATAAGCAATTTCAATCCACCTTTCTGACTTGCCTCGAGGAAGGTTGAGAGCCTCTTCTCTTCTCGACCCCACTGAGCGAGTGCTGCAAAGGTAATTAATGTTTTCATTCTTGTATACAAATATTTAACTGGTATTTTCACGTTACAAAATATACACAGTAACTGTTAACTACAAACTCTTAACTACAAAGCAATACAAATAATAAACCCTGATGTTAAGATTCAGATAATTCAGGGCTTAAAATTAATAACAGAATTACTTACGTGTTTATTACATATAAAGCCATGTGGAGAATGTAGGGCACCAAGTTCATATTAGACTGCCTGCCACCACCACCTGTATCATCACTGAATGACTTTCATTGGCAAATCTCAGCAGTAGTAGTTTTAGGTCATGAAGGGTAGAAGAGTAACTGATATCCCTGAAAAATAAGTGCCTTTAGTCATAAAACAATAACTAGTCATAAAACAATAACAACAAAAAAGTTATTTTCCCACCCCTTTCTTTCCCTTTTTCCTTTTCTTATCTTTTTCCTATCATTTTACTGTCCATAAAAAAAAAGATAAATGATGAATTACTAGAAAAAAATATTTTAATTGGTCATAAAAGAATTTTACTCAATTAATAAATTACAATTAAATAATTTCAACACATTAATTTCTTTAATACTGAAAATTCCTCTAGGAGAATGAAAATACTGTCAAATTCACTTCCAATGATTCTGCTGACCCTTACCTGTGGGTAGTGCATTCCTGTAGATAGGTATTGTGGCGTGCTAGACAGGAAGCAAAAGCTGATTCTGGAACCTGAGGCCCCCATAATGGCAGGAGACCATTAGCCCGGGTGTTAGCATTATGAAGGGCCGCACTCTCCCACTCATCCCGAGACCTGGATGACCTGTGTGAATACTCCATCCTTGTAAAGGCTGCAATTTTCCACAGCTTGTCTCTTTGCAATAGATATAGTTCTATTTAATCTGATAAGATTTTTCAGGCACAAACATATCTCTTAAATATAGATAGAGCAAACAGGATAATTTCAAGTATATTACCATTAATAAATTACAAAATATATAATGTAAAATGGACTGTTTATTATCATGTTAACAGTACTTACCTCACAGCAGCAAGATGACAATCTACATGCACCACATTGAAATGAGAAACAGTGCAATAACCCAAAGTCTTGTGAGGTTTATTCTCAAAAACTCATCCACTACACACCGCTTGCTGAATGTATATACAGCTAATACTTTCTGGGGTTGGCAGCGATAACCTTCCAAACAAATTGCACATACCTATCACAAAAAATAAAATATGTAAATATAATTCTTGTAAGAAATAGGATATGCAGCAGTAATATTATAATATCCAATTCAAAAACATATTACAATAGAATTTTACATAATGCTCACATAAAAATGAACTTGGTTTACACAATCTTACACAAGACCTACATAAAAAGTTTAAAAGGCAATCAAGCTCAAGTTATTTAGGCTGGTGCGATATTACCAATCCTGATTCCTCAGCAATTTCTCCCATTGTGACAGTAATGTAGACTGGGATGTAATTTGCTCCTTTTCATTAGCCTTGAGTCCTAGACGACTCAACTCTTTCTTTCTAGTCTCCATGGCCAATCGCTTCTTTTCCTGCCTTGTCTGACGACGTACTTCTTGCACCTAAGAATATTAATGTGACAAAACATAATATGAATTAATAATTACAGAGTACTATACACTTGTCTATGCACATCTCCAAATCCAAATGGTTTTCATTAGGTTAATTAATAAATCACTCACTTGCACTGCAATACTAGATCATCGCGAAGTGCTTCAAGCAGATTTTCAGCAACAGAGCCAACATGTTCATCTGATGATATTTGTTCTAAGCGGTGTATATGAGGTATGCAAGTAGCTGCAACTGCTTGTTGTGTTCCCCTGTGCTTCGTTGCCAATCCTTGATATAGGATGAGGAAATAGATGTATAATACCAGAATACAAGGCTACAATATAATCTCAGCAAATTCATTATCCCACTGGATCCAGATGCCATCATTAGGCTTATATGAGTGGACAGCTTGTATGCCGGGCGCAAACAAACGCTAGTGTGCAGTGACAAGACTCCATGCCTCCCTTTTGCTTTGTTATTTTGTCTTATTTGGTACAAGTGTTTTTATTTTTTGCCATATTCCAATGTCTATATTTGTCATTTGATCTGCTTTATCCGATGGCAATAGTCTGTATATCATTCCTAAATGCAAGTAAGTCTAATCATCTTCCAGGAGCTTAGTGCACACGTGGTGAGTCTCCCTGTCACCCCTGCCTTCAGCTGAAATGCTCATGACAGTATGTTCACGTCATCCCAGCCCAGAGCCAATTTTTCCATGATAGCATGTTCATGTCGTCGTCCCCCCCCCCCCCAAGCCAAATTATTCATGACATGGTTATGTCATCCGGATCGAAGGGATTAACAGTATGTAAAAGACAAGTCTTCAGGTTAAAAATTCCAAGAAGATATCTTACCTGTCAAGAGCCTGAGGATGTATTTGAGTGATGGTCGACTTAGAAACTCTTTCACTCATCATTGTAAACTACTACCAGCTTTTACTCTTTGGCATGTGGGTTTATATAATGTCAATGCATCCTGTGAAGGGGGAAAATAATGTGTGTAAGGTAAAGCAAAACAAAAGTTTCTAATATCTAAACTGAGCTGGTCAATTAATTAAACTGCTGATATTAGTTCATAACATACTGCATATATATATAATGGTGACACAAAAGAAAATCTTCTTTAACAAATGCAGTTTTATTGACAAAATTACCTTGACAATATTAGCTCTGATGATCATGTCCTTCAACTGATTGCCATTCTCATTACGCTCAATGCCATCACAGAACACACAGAAGGACTCCATCTTTGCTGCATCTTCGGGTGAGTGTTCTTCATCAAATTCTCAAAGTCCAGCACAGGACGGAAATGTCCCACCAGTAGTCCATCTTCTCCTTGTGACAGAACACCAGGAAGGGAAGCACACGCATCAACCGCTGACGGACCTGTGGCACATTTGATATCCTCAGTATATTTTTAACTCAGTGATGCATTTCTTACAGAATGATAACTAAGCATTTAAATACAACATATGGAAATATAAATGAAAACCATGAAATGCATTCCTCTCCTACATTCTCATGTAGTCAATGTAGTCATATATTCATACTGCCATTGTTCTAAATCTTTTCCTATAAATACCTACTTTAAGCAACTGTGCAATAATGAACCTAGTACTCATAGCATTAATATAATTTTACAGTAAATTGTAACTTACTGTAAAATGTAACTTATACACAAGCACACCGTCATATTACAAGCTTAATTCCAAATGAAGTATCACAAAGTAATTTAATATATAATCTAAAGCTTCATACATAGAAAGGACACTTTCTCTACCTGAGCATTGGTGCGAGACGATGTAGCTACATAGTTCAAGAGGAGATGGATGTCCTCAAGGGTGCCACATGTTTCCACAAACTCTGTGTATGATGCAGCTGGCATGGATGAAGCCTCTACCAACACTGCCTCTAATACCTGTATATAAAAGCCACAAAAAAGTTAACCTTTCATCTGACTGCTGACCACTGATTTTTTTATACCTATATCCACACACCTATTATCCAGAATATGAGAGATATATGGGAAAATATGAGTTAAATAATTTTTATGGAAGCCTACCGTGAAGTAGTTGCTCAGTGAGAGATGCCCCACCTGGTGGCCAGCAACAACTTCTGGCTCTGCTGCAAGACACTGCTTCAGGGTGTGTAGCAAAGTAGAGATGGCATTCAGTGAAGGTACCATCAGACGTTCTCGGTTTACACGCACCTAAGGAGACCAAGAGAAAATTCATAACATGCACACATAAAACTAAAACTGCTGGTACTGCCGGCAGTGAAAAGTAACAGCTGAAAATATACCTAGTGTTAACCCGTTCTCGCCGGGTCACGTGTATACACGTGATAGAAAACGGGCCTCTCGGCAGGATAAGCGTGTACGTGCGGCGACGTGTCAGAGCGAGTGGAGCGCGGACGTTCGGCTTCTCGCAGCGGACTCCCGCGCCACTGTCGGGCCGTTGCCAGATATCACGGATTTTAAATATTTTCAGTGAATTATTCAGACCGGCGTTAAAGGGTTTAAAATAATTAAGCCAAAGTACATACCTTCACACAATATTGGAAAGCTTCAACAGGACTGTGACAAGTGCTCTGGCATATGAAAGATCACTTATCTCTGTAGGCACTGAAGCATCACCTGAAGAAATAAATTTGACATTAATATTTACCAAATTAGAATTTTCCTCTTTACAAAGTTTAAAATACGTCTTATTCAAAAATGACAAGCACTGGCCCTACCTTAATAAAATAATAAAAATAATTTATGCAATACATTCAATTCACACTTTCACTGCAAGATATCTGTAAAACCACTATGTGTAATTTTTCCAGATATATATTTACCTCAAGCCCTCCACACTGGCACATGACACTGGCCATACGATACACCTGCTCATTATCCACATCTTCTTCTTTCTTTTTATCTAAAGTTTCTACAAACTCTTCAGTAGCATCTCCAAGGAGGCCTCTCATTCGATACACTATACGCATAGCATCACTCTCGCTATTTTCTGCTAGCCATATCTTCTTATACACCTGGAAGTGTGCAGAAATAATTTAAGACTTAGTGAAGCATATTACTATGTTAACCAATGACACCTAATTTGCCTGCACTTTTCATTTCATACAAATTAGCATGATATCATTGAATATTTCCTCTTCATGGGAAATACATATGAAAATTACGAGCTTCCATGAATTTTGATAATATCCTAGACTAGGCAAAGCTCATCATAGACGCATCTAGTAAACACCATAGAGCCCTAATGTCAACCAAAATTTTAAATGATTACTTTCATAAAACACAAAAATCTGGAATGCTTCTCCATCAGCATACGACTCTTTCTCATACCTCTTTCACAGGCAGGTCTAGCGAGATGATCTTGTTACAGATGAGTAGCTCCATACCGTTATCATCTTCTAACAATGCCACTAGCTCACAGTCCTGGCAGATCTTGTTCTTCACATCTCTCATCAGAGGGCCCAGGCCTGGATCTAAGCTGCTGTATGGGTTGCCCACATGCGACCCTGAAACATTAACCACAACATTTAGTCAAGACTTATACAGAATATGATTTGAAGAAAAAACTGAATACCTGAAGAAAAGAATAATCCAAAGAAAATGTCCTATATTTTCTTTTCACCAAAGCAGATATGGGATCTACACAAAGAAATTAATTAATTTTAGTTTCCCTCAGCGGCTATTTATAGAATACAAGAAAACAAACCTGAAGGAAATCTTCCTGCTGAGGCTCCTTCTCAAGGGTTAGGAAGAATTCACCAACATCATTCTCTTCTGGATAGATTATAGAGCACAACCGCTCATAAATGAAAAACAGGTTGTACGCAGGTCATCTTGAGGATACTGCTTCAGTGTCTCAACACAAAACATTCATGAATTCCTTTGTTTCTGCCTCTGTACCTGGAATCATAAATATTATTAAAGTAACACAATTCATAAATTCATGAAATCAGTGATTGAAGTGTGATCACAAAAAGGATAACACACAAATAAACAAACAAAAAATCAACAGAATTACAATTCATGATAACTAAAGACATACCTGAAGTCATATCTTCAGCAATTCTAGGAACTTGTCTTGGGTGTCATCAATGAGTTTAGTCCGTTGGACCACCAACTTCCGTAGAGAGAGGTAGCCACTTAACACTGTGCCAACTAAGGCGGCCCTTATATACACTCTTGATGGCATCCACATCAATTGAATTGCGAGAGCACTCTGTCAACACTTTAAGGGCATATCCTAAAAAAAGTAATGTAAAGTAAATAAACACATAATTAACATTGTTATCGTTATCATCATCATCATATTAACAATGATAATAATAATAACTTAATCTGTTCACTTGAGAACTATGGTTGATGAATTTTTTGCAAGGCAGACAATGTAGAAAATCCATCTACAAAAGATACTCTTGAAGATATGCAATAATAAAATATGAAAATGCCCAGATAAAAATTTTATATACTTATCCTAAATGTCTCTGGTTCTACTATACAACATAATAATGGCATGCAAGTATATAATGCAATTATGCCTTCTCAGCCTCCCCCATTCCCTCTTTCAAACCACCTGAAGTACTGTGATCTCAAAATTTTTCTATTACCTAAAATATTATGTACTTCTTCCTGGAAAATGCATATTTCTGAGTTTCATCTCTAAACTGGCTGAAAAGACTGATCTTCCTAAATACCTATGATGCCTTATGAAGCACTTGGCAACTCAATGCAAATTGCATACAGTGTTGTTTCTAATCTATTGATTACAAACAACATCTAATAATCTAATTATCTAAGTGTGGTATCAGATTATTTTATATAAATTGTGTTGTATTTATGTGAAGTAAAAATATCACTAAAACAAACACAGTATCCTATTCTGATGAATGCTACATGACAGGCTTACCATATTGTCTCAAGCATTTAGCACAGGATCTTGGTCTAAGTACTGATACCGGGGCAAAATGGACGTAAGGTAACACCTGTGTATTACAGATAAATATGGTACTTGTATTTTGCCAAGGAAAAAATTGGTAAGGAAATAGATAAAACCTTCCCTTAATACTCATATAAAATGAAAAAAAGCAACTGCATGAATACACTATTTAAGAACAAAGCAATATTAGCTAAGAATCACATATCAATATTGCAATCTGCATTACCTTGACTTAGATCTGTGGTAAGGGTTGTCTCTTCTAATGTGGTCAACAGCTGAATTTCAGCAGTAATGAGACTAGCGATGGTTGGAAGGACACCCTTTAGTGCCAAGTAGTATTTCCAGTGAGCACCTAACAGGAGAGTTTGGTACAGGGAGACAAATTCTGCAGCATTTTCTCCTGCCTTTCCTATTTCTGGAAAGAATGTTGTGAGCATATCCAGCACCTGAAAATGACATAAATGAGTAAATCAGCAAGAGTAAAGGCTGCCTTTGAACTAACATTCACATCTGAAATTTAAAGTACTCAGCAACATGACCATTTCATCTACAAAAGTAATTACCTCTCTCTTGCGTTGGGAGGATGTGCAGAGGGACTCCACCATTTGTGCAGTGACCTGACGAGCCATGCGGGATGATGGGTTGAAGAGGACACGTCGTAACCATGAAGATTCCTGCATCTTTAGATCATATTGGTGACGAATTGTGTGGGCCAGCCAGCGACAACCATACTTCTCGATGAGGTATCTTTCATGGACTTCATCCTATAAAAAAAAAAAGAGAAGTAACAAATGAAAGTTATGAGGAAATACATGAAAACAAAATCGAACACAACTTACAATCTGAACAACATTCCTGAGTAAACTTTTTCTGAAAAATATGTTCACTTCTCACCTTCTTCATTTTACTAACAGCTGGCTCTTGTGCTCTTCTCGCTGATCTCTTCTTCCATGTCTCATAGGAGTGACTTGGGTCACCACTTAGCCACTTACTCACATCTACTCCAACCTTCAATAAACAAAACAGAATATAATAAATGCAAAGCTGAAAAAAATTAGTGTATCTGCTACCTCATGTTTTATTAACTACCGTTTAAAGTTTATGCTTCAATTCTTACCTTTGAGCCACCCAAGTAAGCAGCCATCAAGTCAGTGGAGGCAGCACTGGAGGCAGATGCAGCTGCAACAACTGCAGTAACAAAGGCAGCAGCATTCATGGGGGTCTTATCCCTACTCTTACGAGGTGGTGGGGGAGTTGGTGGTCTCATCACCCCTTGGAGGATGCGGAGGCAAGGTAGAGTGATGTGCTCCATCACAGTTGGAGAAGCGTTGGATCCTCCAGCCATTAGGAACAATTGAACCACACACCTAATAAAACAAAAAATAACAGGTTTATATTGGGGGCATAAACTTTAGTACCTAGCTAAAATTTTTTGAGATTTTCATCAAAAGTTTCATGAATCGAAAGTTTGTGAATAAAATACTAATAGACAAACAAACAAACAAACAAACAAACAAACAAAAAAAAAAAAAAAAAAAAAAAAAAAAAAAAAAAAAAAAAAAAAAAAAACATATGATGATAAATAATTACCTTAACCTATACTCCCAACAGGAATCCTCCTTCTGTGCAGATGCTGCCAACAAACCATTTCATGTCTGACAGCAGCTGCCAAGTCTGGTGATGTCACATGGGACCGCAGAGCCATGCTGATCTTATCCATAATGAGGCGATTCAGTTCTTGTGTGGCTGACAAGTCATCTTTAGTCAGGAGGCAGAGGAGTTGACGCACCTCACTTCGCACCTACAATTCATCAAGCTTCTATCAGTACATATACAACTAAGAGGCAGAGATAGCAAGTGAAAGAATTAAGGAAAAAGAAAATGACACAAAAACAATAAAAATTTATCTTTCATGACTTTCCTTATCCATTCACTTCAAAATGTTCAAAAAGCACCAAAAATGACTTACTTGTACAGTGCCTCTCCTTAGATTATATTCAAGGAGATCATTAATGAGTCCATGCTGGCAAAGGGCAGCCCTGAGAGTGGCATTTGTTGCCAAAGCCCGAAGCAGAGTAATGCAGTGCTCTGTGGCTGATGCTGCACAACCATAGCAGCGACCAGCAGCCCCACTCCTTCCTCATGGGTGCTTGCATGAACAACACACTACGTGTGATAGGAGACACAACATTCTTCTTCCCACTCTTTCTGGGACCGATCAAAGCAACAAGCTCTCGCCGGGAGGCTTGGATTCGCTGGGTAAAATAGAGCATATATTCATCAACAGACTATTCTAACAATTATTACACTACAAATAAAATTTAGTGCAAAAATCTGTAGTGAAAAAATCTGTACCTCAACTTAGTATCATAAATATTAAACCAACCATGGCAGGAATCCCCACTAACACATACCTGATTTCTCTATGGCCTTAAATCAATAAATAAATAAAACACAAACCTGAATAACTTTGGATAGATCATCAAAGAGTTCTTGCAATCTCCCACAGTACTTCTGAGCAACTGCTGGATGGCTCTGTTCACTGAGTGCCTCCTGAGCTGCCTTCATCATTACTTCTTGCTGCTCCTTGCTCACTTATTCTCACTAACAGCAGCTGATGTGGGATAGAAAAAAATGCATATGTATACACACACACACACACAAAATATATATATATATATTATATATATATATAATATATATATACTATATATATATATATTAATATATATATATATATATACTATATAGTATATATATATATATATATATATATAATTATATATATAATAATATACATATACATATACATATACATATACATATACATATACATATACATATACATACACACACACCACACACCCACACACACACACTACACACACACACACACACACACACACACACACACACACCACACACACACACACACACACACACACAGGGATATCAGTAGATAATATTATATATATATATATATATATATATATAGTTATATATATATATATAATATATATATATATATATTAATATATATATATATATATAATATATATATATATATATATAATGCATAGTACATAGATACATAGATACATTATATATATATCCATATATATACATATATACATCATATTATATCCATATATCCATATATATATCAATATATATATACATATATATACATATATATATATATACATATTATACATATATATATATACACTATATATATATATATATATACAATAATAATATACTATAATATATTTATATATAATATATTTATATATAGTATAATTTATATATATATATACATATATACATACATATATATACATATATATATACATACATATATATATACATATATATATACATATATACATATATATATACATATATACATATATATACATATATACATATATATATATATATATACATATACATATATATATATGATATTATATATATATATATATATATATATATATATATATATATATTACTTTTTTTCTTCTTCTGAGAGAGAAATTACAGCATGAAGTCTGTGTTCATATACATCAATGAGGAAAGTTGACAAATGAAAAAGTAAATTATTAATGGCTATAAACCAGTAAAGTAAAAAGGTGCAACCTTGCAAGAAAGCAATAACTACCTCCAGAGTTGGTTTATATGCTTGCAGCTGCTTGTATGAACGGTCTGCCTTTTCTAGTAAGTTGTTGATGTTGAGAACTGCCTTTTTACGGTCATCTTCATTTTCTATGGGATCCACAGCACAGCAAGGTCGACATTGTAATGTGTAATCAAACTTGGCATACTTACAGTAACCACAGGCATGCAAAGGAAGGGATCTTTCTCGTCATAATTGATGGCCCTAAAAAGGTTAATAAAATTTAAGTTAAAATCTTATCAATGTATAACTATCAATATGGAAAATCACACAAGAACAAATTCTCTAAATACCAACTAATATGTATCAAAACCAATAAAATTATCTATTATTTGTGTAAAAAAGGAAAAATCTAAACTGTTCAATCAAATAATAATTATGTAAATATGTATCTTCATATTTTTGTGCTTCCATTCTCTAAAATAAATACATGGATATGTTGTTCCAACACACAAACTGATAATAATAATAAAAAAAATAAATAAATCAACAATAATAACAATAATAAACAAACCTGCATTTGTGACACTGATACACATTCTCTCACAATTAGCACATACTCCTGGCGATGCTGGCACTGCTGCTGAGCACCGAGGGCACTGAAGAGTTTCTGTTGAGGCCTGAAATAGAATACAATACACCTTCGTTTACAATAAGGGAACCACATAGCTGAAAAAAATTTTTAAATCTAACTGCCTGAACAAAGAAATTATTCTCTTTTCATTTCATTGTCATTATACTATTGTAAAACTTACCTGAAGATTCTCATAGAAGTCAGTATATTCAAAACATGAGGTTGCAGGCAATAATTGGCAGAGGGAAATCAATTTTGACCTCAATCTGACCAGCAGATAAGGTCACCTTCTTTGCACGATGCCACATGGCTACCAAGGAAAAGAAAGAAGAGTAATTAATATGCAGAAAATGCCTCCTAGTATCTGAACATCTTATCAATTAATAACATTTTTACCACTTGGGATCTCATAATATTAAATGCTTATTGTTAATCAATACTGAAGCCTTTGAATGAAAAGTAATCATTTCAGGGAAACTAAAATATAAACCTATACATCAAAAATCACAAAGGGAAAAACAAAGCTTCTGATCATAATCAGAATTACAGAATTATTTTTTCACAAACAGTTAACATAATATGGACAATAATGTCCGCAAACTACTGAGTGTGATGATTATAGTGAGTGATTGTTATTGTTATGAGTGTATAAGGCTTATTTGTACCAAACACATATATGTTACAGCCAGTAACAACTGCCTCTCCAAATACATGATAAATATCTAAAAACAGCAGGCAACTATAAGTAACTATAAGTTAAAGAAGGAAAAACAGACTAAAAAAGAGTGTTGACGAACAAAAATGAGAAAAAAATGAAAACATTTCTTACCAGGTTTGTTCTTCAGCTCTACAACAGCCCGGACTGAACGGTGTTGTAGAAAACATTGAGGGTACGGACCATTTTAGTGCGCTTCAAATCAGCTATACGTAAAGTCAGTCTGCTAATCATATGACTGCCAACAAGCTTGACAGCTGGGTTGTTGTGGTGAAGCGAGAATCCACCTGCAAAATATTGTTTGGTAATGTAGTTCTCCCTATATTTTTTTTGCCTCCCGCATTCTATAAATGTCTTTATTATACAACAACAGAGTATACAAAACCCCTTTTCTTAATTAGTATAAATGCAATATTTCAATGAAAAGAAATAGTAGACTTTATAAAAGCCAAACATTTCAATGTAAACTAATAGTAAGAACATGTAACAAAAAATAATGAATATCAGTGGCACTAAAACTAAATGTTAACAAATACCAACCTTGACTGTGGAAAGCTTGACACTTGTGAATGGAACTTCTGGGTTATTGCATACAAGGCATGGCTCAGATTCAAGATAATATCCATCAAATTCAACTAAAGATGCCAAAGAGTTGTAGAGGTTAGCATTCGGATGGTTAGCAAGGAGCTGTGACTGAGTGCGGAGGACAGTGACAGCTCTGTTGATGTATTCAATAACCTGGAGGAAAAAGAGCACATCAAACAATGATTAGAAATGTAATGCACAATGCTGATAATATGGAACTATAAAAGAAATCAATATATTTGATCATATTATTACCTTCAATGAACTACCGTTACCCTATGTGCTGGGAAGGCATGACATGTCTCTTGTTTATTGATTTTGTTTACAGAAATTCCCACAAGTACTTAGTGACCAAGATGTCAATTACCAGCCCTACCAGTTTCTTTGATTTTTGAAAGGAATTTGTTTCAACCTTTTGTTGTTATTAGTAATTTAATTGAACTGTAAAAAGCATAATATCAATGATAATAAAAAACAATCTTGATTTTAGGAGTAGGAGGAGGAGGAGAAAAATCCCAAAATTCAAGGAATGAGCAATCAGGTGAGAACACTTTCGACTGCTAACCGACATCTGAATGGCTGAACACTTGAGTGACAAAATTCATAGTGGACAGTACATATAGCCATGTAAAAGGGTTAAAGTATTAATAGATAAAATTCTATATACCTTCTTTTCACAGTGTTGAGTCTTGAGAGAGAAATAGCCCAAGAGATCAACAAACTGTGCAGCCTTCCTGCCATAGGCAGGCAGGTGTGGCCAAAGTGACCACATGAGAGTAAGGAGAGTATCCTGGTCCCTTGGTGGGGAATGGCGGGTACAGTGCTAGGACTAGTGAGTGTGCCTGCCAGCGTACTCCTGTTGAATTGGACTCCAAAAGGAATGTTTCGGACAAACTGACTGATGCGGTTACGTCCAAGTATCTGTAACACAATTATTATATGTATACAATTATCAATATATAAATTAGACAAATGTAAACTATGACATTCAGCTTTATTGTCACTTTCTTATTTCCATACTGAATGGTCTACAGCTTAACCACAAAGGATGAACTGCATAAACATTAACTCACCTATTGATCTGAGCCACAAGTGCAGCACAATGTGCTTCTTCACCACGGCTTTCTCCTTCACTATCTTCACTTGAAGCTCGTTTTTGGCTGCTACTTGAGCTCTGTTAAAGATGACATATTTGTACTATCTTGATAATAATGGCTAGGACATAAATTATAAAAAAAAACAACAGTATGGCAAAAATTAACATTCATTATGTCAGAACAAAAGTAGATCCAATTCATAGTACCTTCTTGAAAACACTCACTTTGGAACTTTCTGAATTCTTTGACGTAGGACAGAGTGCTGCCTGTAGGAGCTGTAGCACTGTAGGTGCAACTCCTTCCTCTAATAGGCATGAGACTTCCATCAAGAATCCAAGTACACTCTCATCTTTCATGCAGTACCTTTAAATTCAAACAAAGGATTAATGCTGCGGCTGCTTTTATATCTACATCAAAATATATGGAGAAATTATAAAAATCTGAATTATATAAAGAAAAATGGAAGGATAACAAGTTAAAGATGAAGAAAAAATAATATATGCACCAATCTAGAATAGTACTATAAATATACAACAAAATATTGAATAAGCCTCTGAATTATTTGCACAAGTACTTACTTTTGCCAATTTGGTGTTCTAGAAGAGGCAATGTCTACACATGACTTCAAATGCTCAATAAGTTGAATAAGGGAGTTCGTATGGCAATGCAATTGGTGTCAAGGATGCACTCCCTGAGAAGCTAAACCCTCCTTGTGCACACAAAAACTTTCACATCCTGTTTCAAGATGAAAATTAAGAATTAGTTGTAACATTATCTCCAATGATTACAGAAATATTGCTGGCAATAGAAACAAATATATAAAAAATATTTCAGAACATTTCATCAAAGAAGATAAAGCCTTCTTTAAAAAATTAGTAGTAGTTACCTTGATGTGATAATCCAGTGCATGCATGTCCCTCATCTGGCGGTACCTGTCCTTGTGGCCACAAATGAAAAGCAGCAACTTCCGTACCTGACGTCTCACAACTGGGGTCTGTTGAGTCATCATGTACTCACACAGATAATGAGACCAGGCTGGTTCAAACTGGCCCCCTTCCCCTAATTTCTTCATCTGAAATATGGATGAACAGACTGAATACCTTACAAAAAAATTTGCTTGTAATTAAAATGTATTATCAAAAAAAATCTGAAGCAGACAAGCTATCCATTTAATGGCACTTTTTCATACCTGATATGGCAGCCTCAGAACATTTCTGTCAACAAGTGAGGGAAGGCTGCAAAACATCATGGCATGTCCCTTCACATACTGTCGTAGGAAAATGGAGACAGTCAGGTGGAAGAGAAAGTGGTCGAGGTTTTAGGAGGCCAGCACCAATGACAGTTCCTCCTTGCTCTTCAGATGTTGCTCGCCAATACTCCAGCAGAGCTTTGAGGAAGGAGAGACAATGTTCCATTGCTCCTGATCGCACTAAGCCATTGGGCTGTGGCCTGTGGAATCAGGGCTGGAATTATCGCTGCTCGATCTGCCACCAGACTTGTTTCTTGACATCATTACACCTAAAAGGATAAAAAATATGTATGAATTCATCTACAGGAAACTTATATGAAATCAAAACCCATAAAAATGACAAATGCTTACTAACATTAGTTTCAACTGACAAACAATCTGTCATTCCAATTTTCTAATACTTGGCACTTACTCAGCAGTCTCATCACAACAAGCTGGGCTTCCCTTTCCAGGGTACGCTCAGAGACTGTTGCTACATCAATGCTGCTCATGTTAACTGAGTGACTAGAGCCATGAGGACAGCGTCCAAGCTTGTGCGGTCTCTCGTCTCATTCCCATCTAGGTCAGAGGTAGCATCAAGAGGACCCAGAATCAAAAAAAAATGAATAATCAAAAATAAATATCAAAAATTACATATAAATTCTAAAAAACTCCTTTGCAATCTATCATTCCAAATTAATACCAACACTTTTACTGAATATAATGTGAGGACAAAACCAATGATATAATTACTAATATCTTAATCCAATGCCAACTGGTATCCGAAATCCCTAAGTGTCATAAAACTCGGTGATTTTTTGGGAACATTCAGACACTGGGTGCGGGAGTCCATATGGGTAGTGGAACTTCCCAATCCACGTGCTTTGGTGCGTAACTACATGTACAGCTGTAACCCCCCAGACCAAGCAGTATGTTATAACACTTGTACACGTGATCCATCCATAAAGGGTTAAAAGCAGAAAATATAAATTCATATAAACAAAATGCAAAGAAAGGAATATGTGTAATGAAAAAAAAAATCTTTTAAAAGAGAAGTCCTTTTTTTACTTACTGCAAATTCCCTTGATGATTTTGAAAACATAAATTATGTCTTTCCTGCCCATTTTTGCAACACCTTCCGTCTTTAAGCTGAGCCTTCATAAATAACTTACTTGGAAGAAGGGTATAGTTGTAACTCCTCCAACAGTTGTTTAGAGATGGAATGCGCTGTACCAGGGCGTCTAATAGAGCCAGACGGAGTGTATGCAGTCCTACACCTCCTTCTGGTAATTCCCCTCAACCAAGTCACCCTAAGAAATATATTCAAATAATTTATCTGACTTATAATATCCGAATTACATAGTAAAAAAAAAAAATACGGGTTTAAAAATATAATTATACACAAGTATGACATATCTTAATGAAAACTTACCTGAAGTGTGGGGGGTAATGCTGACACTCCATCACGAAGAGCTGCTGCTCCAGATTCTTGCCCTGTGTCTCCATAGGCTGAAACTACGCCCTGAAACGTTGTGCTCACCACCCAAACTCTCCACAACAGATCCTCCAGATTCACTTCCGGCACTTCCAGCCTAGAAGCAGTAAAATAAAAAAATAAAAAGGGTACATAATACTTCTCAGATTGAAAAACATCCATGACTCATTTAAATTTGGTTAATGATAATTTCATCTCAAGTCATATTGTCATCACTAAAGAAAAGTAGAGGAAATATAAATCATTAACTGAACAAAGCATCCAAAATCATATCTAACATGTTCTGCTGGAGAGGCTCTCAAGTTTTTATCCATCGTGGCTGCCGTAGATCCATCGCCATCATCATCATCTGAGCCATTTTGCTGAGGCAGTAGTGTTAGAATAGTGTCCATTTTCTTGCCCATCAGCACCTTCAACATCACCAGCTTCTGCTTCCTCTCCCCATCCTATAAAAAACATTATCATTATGCCTAATGTTTATCAGCAGCAAAGACCATGATGAAATAACATATTCCAGACTAAGAAAATATACAGATACACCAAATGAAAGACTTAACTAAACCTGTTGACCTTCCCGTGCATTGGCCTTAAGCTCCACTACCAGGCTTCCTCCCCGCAGCTAGTACTTGGAGACTATGGAGGACTTGGCCACTTAGTCCCTGCAGGCGATGTAAACCTGGCAGGGCCCCTACAAGCCCTTGCAGACCTGGAGGAAGATTACCCAAATCTGCAGGTGCTTGCCCTTGGTCTTCATGCAATGAGAGTGCAATTGCAAGTTCTACCATGGCATCATCGTCATCAGCAGGGAGGTCTAGCATGCTGCTATCAGTGCACCTCTTTAGGGCCAGGCCACCCCTCCTCCTCCAAGGGGTCCTAAGGCTTCTAGGCCTTCTCCACCACCAACCTGAAAAACAAGGTAGTTGAGCTTATTTTATGGTCTCTAACGATAAAGGGAAAAAACCCATGATTTGTAAGCAAATAGCAAATATGTATAAAAGATACTTTTTCTCTCCTCAGCTTACCAGCTTCTGCAATTTACTCTGCAGCTTCAGCTCCCCCAAATGGAGGTTCACTAGAGCAGCCCAACTGCTCCTGTGTAGCTGTCGTTTTTTTTCAGCATCATCCACACCAACGCCTATTTGAAAATCATTATTTAAGTCATAGATATTATCAATTAAATTTTACTGAAAGTATTGAGCACACAATCAATTAATACAATCTCTAAGAAGACTATTACTCATCAGTGATCTTAATGCATCATCTGGGGAAGATGTAAAAATTCTACCTGGTGTGGAGCACCTTGGTGGACTAGGATGAACCACCTTGCGTCTCTTTGTGTCGGGTCTCAAAACTTATCAGTGCCCGTTTAGCACCAAAACTTACACCCCGTGTCTGTACACAGTAATAGCTCTGTGTAAAGTCTTACAGCTAGTGGCACTACAGATAGGGAACAGACTGTATAGGCATGTATAATTTCCACCACTGCTTGTACTGTTGCCTCAACATGAGTAAGTCCTGCAAATGAGCACAAAACATTTCACATTACTCTTTTATAAAAATAATCTAACAAGCATATACTGTTGCACATATTTAACAATATAAATAAATAAATTCACCTACAAGTAGTGTGAAATACCTACAAAATATACAAAAAGGCTAAACATAAAATAGCTAAGATTTTACAGCCTGAAACAAAATCCTCTTTATAAATGCCTAAAACTTACCTGGCTGACAAACTGGTGTCAGGAAGGGATTTGTTGGTTTGGCACCATGCAGAGCCCAAAAGACTGTCATCAGTTGTGCTAAGAAATGATTATCATCACCCAAATAATATCATTGCCATTGCTGTCTCCACCCTCAAGTGTTGCTTCAGAGTCTGATGTAGTGTCTGATGCCTTGCTTAGTGTGGAGTCTCCATCTGACTTCTTTGACATGGAAGCATCTCCATCTGTCTTTAGCCGGGAGAAGAGATTGGGATGTCCACCTTCTTGGAATCATCTTCAGAAGGTAACAGGGCCAGGTCACAGGATGGTACTTTCTCAGTATACCTGTAAAAACAATCAACTAACTTATAAACCAAACAATATACCCATACAATGACTCTGTATACTATAATGATGAAAAACCTACATATTTGTAAATCAGTACTTTGGATAAAATTTGTACATACTTGACAAGATTATGAGGTCTGGCAACAGCCACATTTCTTGCTGTGACACAAGCCTATGGTATGCCTCACATCTAGTTGATGAGGATCTGTCACACGGCATAAACTGCTGAGTGCTTCTACCACATTGGCAAGCTGTGCTCCATCCTTATGATTATGATATGCAACTCTGCTTTGATGTAAGGAGGCTAGCAGAGTTCGAGTGTGATGCTGCAGAGAAAATAAACATGTTAGTATCAGAATAAACTAGGTGACTACAATATCAATTTTTTCACATAAGAAAATTTAATAAAAATTATATGTTTATAATTACCTGCACAAGTTGGTGGGAGAGGAAGATTTAGCAATTTGTTGCAAGTTCTAGTGCTCCAGCACGGGCAACAATCTTCTCAGCTGGTGTTGCTACAAAGCATCCATCAAGAGTCTCAAGTGCTGCTGACACAAGGCGGTCTACAGCAGTCAGTGGTACAGGGGTGGTTGTAGTGCTGCCTCAGCTGACGTTGATTCTGAAGAGGTTCCAGAGGTTCCAGCAGTCCCAGACCCACTCACATGGTGGGGAAGTCCTCTGGTTCTTCAGGCCAGCCAAAATCATCTTTGGTCTTTCCATATCTAATATCAAAATAATAAAGAGTAAACTTCTCAAAAAGAAAAAAAAATCTAAAGAACTACTTAAAGTAAATAGACAATAAACTTCTGTTGTGTGAAGTTATATTTCAATACTATGACAATATTTTAATATATAAAATTAATAGCTAATAAAAAAAAAGAAAAAAAAAAAAAAAAAAAAAAGACAAAAAACACAGATTATAAACAATATAGAAACTGATATGTACACACAACTTTAAAGAGTAAAAAATGGTTAAATTTGAAGGGTCTGACTGAAGGTCCAAATGTGATAACATTCGTTTGTCTGCTTGTAATGATTCCTCCCGGGTGAGGGGAACATCAAACCAGCGACTGCGTGTCGCAGCAATTGATACAGTGCGACCAAAACACCTGAAATGATGTGAAATGTATTTCTCCACCAAAATGCATGCACCTTTTACACCATCAAAAACAAAATATTAAAAACAAACACCTCCCCAACTGACCTCTCTCAGATTTTAAAATTATCCATAGCACTAACCTCCAAGAATGCTGGCACCCTTTGAGTGTCAACAGCACCAACAGCAATTCTAATGCCACAAATCACTAAGGTGGAGTCATTATTAGTAGCCTCTAACTGGAAGCCACCTGGCTTGGTCGATGCTATGTACATTCCTGCAAAACAAAATTAGCATATAAATTTTATCACTAGAATCTTACCATATACTTCAAGATAAAATCTCTAGTAAAAAAAAAAAAAATGTAGTAAATATGTAAAGTTCTGAAACAAAATGTTTTGAAACTTACCTTGACTGTTCAACCTGTTCTTCAGTTGCTGAACATTATACACTTGAAGAAGATCATTGCCACCAAACTCAATATCGTTCATCACTGAGCAATGCTCAAAGAAGTCAACAGGGAACACAATGGATCCTAAAAGATAAAAATCCAATAAAAAGTGCTTTCTTGGACTTTTCCATAAATCAATCAAACATCAATGTACTTATTTCTATGCAAAAATGACATTGAAATAAAGGATTCATGTATTCTGGGACAACAACAACAACAACAATGATGTGGATTTATTTACCTGGAATAACACCTAAATCATTTTCTGAATCTATTTCATAATTACCTGAGGGTCTTCCAAGTTGGGTGCTTTCTTTCCTGGAAGGTCTAAGAGCTGAGATGGCACTGACACTCTGCATTTGAGGCGATAACCAGAAATCTGTAACAATTATATCAGTAAAAATGTTATCTAGAAACTATCCCTTCCTAAGTGGATTCTTAGCCAAAACAGAGTAATACTATCTATTCATGTAATTAAACCTATTGCCACTGGGCATGTCATTTACATCTATGCCATGCTCACTGAGTTTCCTTTACTAATTATTGGCTACACTTGTACTAAGTCACCAATGAGCAAATTCGGAATACTGTCTATCTCACCCATTTACCCTTTTCCTTGATTTACAGAGCCATTTATGTGTAGAGCCATTTCTCACACACAAACACACACGCAAGCACGAACGCACGCACACAAAACAAAAGGGGCACAGTATTTTCCCGGTAGCGTTGAGTTAAATATAAATAGCAAAAACTATATATTATCATCTGAGCATCAAACAAACCTGTTGTCTGTGGATTTGCATTGTAGATTCTAAGGGAACCGTCTTCACACAACAGGATAAGTGTTGTCTTTGCTTCATGATTAGGGGACCAAGAGTGACGCAATGCCACCAAGTCTGTCATTTTGCTCTTGGCAGTTAGTACCTTGATCTCTTGGACTAAGATTTGGTCAGGCTTCACCATCAGATCACAGGATTGTTACCTAATTGGGAGAATAATTCAAGTTAACAAATACGAAAGTCATAGCTTACTTTACAAGAGTAGTTGATTTTACCCAGGCAAATGGATCATCTACAAAAGAATATTGTTCAAACAACATTACAAACTGCATTTTTTTTTTTGTTACATAAATACCAAATTATATAAATAAAAATCATTACATGACAGCACACTTACTGGACTGAGTAAGACATGTGATAAGCCCAGGATGGCCAGTGACTTTCTCCCACTGACACAATGGTTGGGGTGCCATCTTACTGCCACTGCCACCACTGCTGCTACCACTGCTGCTGCTACTGCTACTACTGCTGCTGCTATTGCTGCTACTGCTGCTACTGCTTCCTCCAGAACCATTGCCTCCCTTGACACTCACTGGGAAAAGTTTCTCAACCCGTTCGTTTTCACCTGAAACAGAATCCAGCATATGAATATCTTTTTTTTACTGTAACTAATTATGGTTATAAAACTATTGAAATAAAAACTCAAAACCTCAAACTAAATTCTTTACCCCCCCCCCCATTAACTGGTTCTCATCCAATGACATCTAGAAAATTAAGTTCACATCTAGAGACAGTTTAAAAAAGCTTTAACTTGAAAGAGTGACAATTCACAGAGAGGAGTATGACTGGCTCTCTCTTGCACCTGAAGCCATAGAAAGAGGCTGATTGGGTCAGACTCAAGAAAATAGGAAGGAAATTTTGGCAATCTTTATCATACGAACTAAGAATTACTGCTAGTCTCAGCCAAGTCCTTCAAGTGTATCCATTCAATGTGCACCTAGACAAGTCTCACCAAAGCCTAGCTACCCTACCAATGATGACCACACCCACAAATCTGTGATCCCTCCCACAATTCTACACTTCTTTCATCTCCACATCACAACCTCTGTAACAGCAGCAGAGGGTAAATGCATTTTATTGTGTTTACATAATTTCTGACTTGTAAAGGAGTTTATTCAGGAGAGGAATCAAAATTTCATTTGTGGGAAAGGGAGAGGCTGCAGAGCACATGCCACAGGGTAAATAAAGAGCTTTTGTTGGCAAGATAAATATGACAATTGTACTTGAAAAGGGAAATGGGAAAGATGTCTCTTACTGTACAAGGAAATACTTACTTATGGAGACAAGTGGTGCAATGAAGCTCTTTCCTTGAGAATAGCTGAAGCAGAGTACTTGGAGAGTATGGGAGTAGTAAACAGATACTCCTCCTCCTCCAATCTGGCCATTGCAGTCCTTTTGGGATATTAGAAAAAAATAATTGTTATTTTTGCTCCATGGTATTAAACCTTTCATTTGATTAAATTAATTCAATCCTGACTTTAATGTTAGGCAACTTGCCTTGAGATCTTGGTGTTGTATCTGAAGCACATTGTAACATAGAATGGTCCATGTTGTGCAAACTCTCCTCACTTAATACTTGTGTGTAAATGTAACCAGATGAGGCCATGGCCACCAAGCAGCATCCTGCACCTGTAAAATGAGAAAATCCAATTTTGTTAGTTTTTATAAATGACTTGTTTTTATCAGAATCTATAATATATCTGGTATTAAAACACATTACATATCACAAGATGGTTCAAATGAAGGATCTAAACTATTTTCCATAGAACATGTAATACCTGAGTTGCAGACAAAACAGCTCCTTGATCTTCCAGATGGCAACAGGAAGAAATACTGAGGTGAGAGTGAGTCAATACTAAGGTCGTAGATTTTGACAAGTCTGGGTGTGATGAGGGCTAATTGCGTTTGCTGGCCTGGCAGCCATACACACGAAAGATGTAGTTCCCAGACTCCAGTTTAGGATGCAGGACTAAATGGTCTGAAACACTTCCAGCACTTGGGAAATGTAAGGACATGACAATCCTGTGGGAGAAATACATCTTATGAAATTCAGAATATTATGTAAAGTAAAATGTTATGCAGCAAGCATATAACAGCAAAATGTGTCACTGGAAATTCTTGAAGATGTCTTACCTTAAGACCACAGACAGCCAGGTAATCATCATTGGGGAGGGTTTGCTGTAATAGAGAGCACTGTGAATGCACTGGTGCTGAAAAGAGTCTTGGAGGGGAAGCTTCCTCTTTTCGGAGTCATGTTGTTTAAGCAGAGAAGAAAGTTGGGGCACAGTTGATCTTTCCCTTTTCATGAGAAACGGCCAAATGCTGTCTCTTTCCACCAGGGAGGCAAGGCAACACATAGCAACCTCTGATCATGTGAGCTGACACCAACTGGCGGATGGTCCCGCCCTTGCTCCCCGAGTAGTTAGACGGACATTTTCAAGGGTCCTTCCTGGGACCCAAGGGTGGCTACCATCAAATTGCTCTGATGGCTTAACAACCTGAATTTAATGAATTCTTTATCCCATTGACTCTCCTAAACTCTAGTGTAAAAAAAGGACAAAACAGATTGTGTGTGACAAAGAAGTTTATTATTATTATTTTTTTTTACAAAGGCCTTCTCCTCAATTCTACATGAGGTTATCTCCAACAAATAACTTGTGGAGTGCAAAGGAAAGATGAGGCTACATAATTCATTTGTTTTCTCTTATTTAGTATCTTTTTTATCTATTTCTTTTTTTACCAGAATGTTGTATCTTCAAGCTTGTATTACTTTAAATTTTTAGAACATTTGAAAAAAAAATATGATTTTCTGATTCTGTACCACCTATAAACCATCAATCTAAAAAAATAAAACAAACCTTTGAATCATTATGACTTGGTGCAGAGCAGTCAAAGCACGCTGGTACGACCCCACAGAGCTGGACTCATGGAACTAGACTGAATATGGGCATCAAAACAGACAGCAGTCCAGGACCGTTGCAGCCACCTCACTGCTGCTGCCCCTTCCCCAACTAGGAGGTCTCGTACATTTTCTGAAAATTGCCAGGGATGAGGAAATCAAGATCCACTTTCTATTCCAACAGGATCTATAGTCTTTTACTACAAATTTGGGTTTGTATAAATGCCATTTCTAGTGAGAGGTCATTTTTAAACTTACCTAGTTTCTTAGCTAATGCTTGTCTCTGCTTGTGTGTGTCATCACGATGTTTACCCTTTGAGAAAGAAGGTAAAGAAATTGTAGTTAGATTTCAATATTCACAAAATTTTTTTTTTTACATGGAAAAGGTATTTCACATGTTAAATGCTCTAAAACATAAAAATACATATAAAAAATCACATAAAAAATATATAACTTGTTTTATTTCCAATTAGAGCACTTACACTTCCCTTTTTACTTAAAAGGACTTCCAGTAACACTTTAAAAAGTAATTACTAAATGTATGCTATAACTGCGACATGGGACACAGCCTCCTGATATACTTACAGACTGAGTTCCTTGAGAAGGTGAAGATGGGCGTCGTCGTAAGGAAGATGGAAGGAGAGGCTCAACACCAAATGCTGCAGGCCCACTGGATGATCCCCCTCCATCCTCATATGAGGCTGGACTCCGTTTGAAAAGAGCCGGGCACATAAACACAAAATTGCCCAACCTTTCTCTTTGTATAAGGACAAGATCATTTTATAAGTGAAAGGGTTAGTCAATATAATAACAATATTAAAAACTAAAAATTCTAGAGAATTCAGAAAGAAAAACCCTGACATGAGCCACCTCTTTTGCACCACAGCCCACAGAAGAAAGCTCCATATTTTGCATAGGTGACATCATGACCTCTGTGACATACCCGGGCACAGACTGTACAAACTCCAACACCATCAACCATACGACAGGTAGGCAGTGATACCAGTGTTGGTGCATGAATTCCTTTTGTGTCAATGTAAAAGTGCACAGTTTGTTGCACATACTATCTTCATCCTGCAAAAGAAAAAAAAAAAAAATTTACATTAAACCATAATGCTCCAAGACTTTCACAGAGTCCAATAACACATGAAGTTCAATTAACCAAATCTACTTGCAAAAATACTTACAGAATCTTCACCCGCACTATCGTCATCTTCTTGTGCAAGGTCATCAACCCAATCAGAGCCCCCGGTGTCGGCTGTTAGATCAAACTCTGGGAGGTGAAGTCATGCCACTTCTGTAAGCAACAGCCCATCTCCCCACTGCTCACCTAGGGGAAAAGGGGTTAACATTTAGTATTTTACATACCTCATCTAAAGGTGAGATACAATACACTGTTACATGTTATGATACCTTATTTTCTAAACCTTTAATTACCTTGTAACATATCCTATTCAAACTTACTGCAAGGTGTGGGACATAGTTTTCATCAAGATTTATGTTTCTTTAAACAATATTTATATTAAAGATAATCTGCTGTCAGCCCTAGGAAAATATTTCTCTCTTAGTTTTTAGCAAGCTCATTAAGATTTCCTTGTCAATGACTGTCTGAATTAATAAATGCTTCCCAATTTTTCCTTGCATGACAATGCTGTGCTGTCTTCAGAACCAGTGCACCCGAGTTATTTTTCCCTTTTGCATTTAACCAGTACTATACTAATAATTTATGGCAAATTGCTCTTTGTGTTTTTTCTGTTCCCTCCTTTCTTTGGCAGTCAATTACCACCTAGAGATTTGATTATGACAATTCTGATAAATAAAAAATGTTCCTTTTCCTATCTGGACGGTCTGGTACATGCATTCCCCTTTCTTTTTAGGTTGATTATGCTGGTGTTTAATTATCTTTTAATCTATTTATAACAGGTTCACATCCTATCACATGACAGACTGCACAGTTGAGCCTGCTTCAAGTTGTGCACACAAAATAATAGTGCTTGTTTAAAAACCCTGGCTGTGGTAACTGAGGGAAACAGCCTCTCAAAAATAGGCTTAAAACATCTTGTTGTCTCATTACCTAAGAATCATTTATGCCCCAGCCAAGAGTATTGAGAGGGGGGTAATTTTATGATTCCCACACTTCTAGTTTTTCCCTCAACAGCAAGCTCCAATGGATAGTTTGGTATGACTGGGGGCTCCATCATAAGTGGGTTAATCATTTTTTATCTCATGGAAGCTGAGCTAATGAGCAGGGGGAAAGAGTGGTTGGGATTTTAGAAATTGCCTATATGGGTTTTTTTTGTTATTCTTTGTTTTACCTGGTCCTTGGATGTGCTGTGCTACAGTCCTAGCTGGACAAAGTCAATTCAGTTGACTATGATCACAAATCTTTAAAACACAAAAGCAAACTTCCATCTGTCAAATGCTTTTTTTGATTTCTACTGAAAAGGCTTTCATGTTTTTATAACAGGCTAAGATTTCCCCCATTTCACTGACCAAAACTGGTATAATACTTACTTTGAGAGCCAACAACATCACTGACATATGAAAAAAGATGACACATGGGCCTCCAAAAGTCCCCCTTTTCCTTTTCTCCAACCAGATGTTGTTTGCTATAAAACAAAAGTTTATTGATATAAGCATCACAATACAAATCACTCTTGATACTAATAAATCACACAACTTTCTTTCCCAAAACAAAATACTAAATATACAAGGTTATAAAAACCCTTTACACTTACCACTGTGTAAACCCACTGTATTGCAGCTCTGAAAAGGTCACATGGCCAGTTCCTGCACCTGCACTTGCCAAGGATGACTGACAGAGAGGAGATGTGTCATACTGGATAAGCCCTCACTGCCTCCAGACACCAAAGAGGACCCAAAAGGGAAACCCAAAGGGGCGAAGAAGGGCATGTGCTATCTCCTGAAAGAAATGAAAGGGAATTCATAATCAGTAGAAAAGTACTGTAGCAATATTCTTCAGAAAAAACTGTTCTCATATTATACTTCGACATGAACACAAATTCTTAAAATTACTACAGTCTACTAAAAAGTATGAAATACAAACCTCTGCACTCTGTGTGTCCTGTGTAATAATATAAGCCGTAAGAGTCCGCAGAAGTTTGGGCCCAAATACTTGGTGTTGAATCCGAGTCACTGGTGGGGGCAGTAGTCAGCAGATTTGTTGATAGCCAACCTTGCAATATTCCTGACTCTAACCAAGAGCCAACAGATTTTACGACTGCATATAGATGCTAGTGTGTTTGGGCATTTGGATTCTTCTCAGCTACAAAATGGGGAAAAATAGCATGTTATGAATTTGGTTTGTTTATCTGATATCTGGATTCACATCTAGTCCTCTAAAAATTTCCTTTCCATTTTGATGTTAATTCTCAAATAAAATAAACATTAAGTCAACATAAACTTTGCATTTCCATTGCAACTCTGAAGTATATCAGTCAGTTTACAAAACAAAACTACCCTTTAATAATCTCAGATAGTATAATATCCTACAAAAAAACTCTCTACTACATAGAGATGCATTCACTTACCTAGTTGGAAGAGTCGGATAAAGAACTTGATAATGTGTGACGGAAGGCTTGACGATGACATGTCCCCACTTACAGGTGGACTCAAAAAAATGAGGCAAATTGTGACCTGTAAGGAATTTATCCAGAGCTAAACTTGCCACTGACACCTCTAGAAGTTCTTCCAGGAAAGTTGTACATCCTTCTAAAATCTGCTCATCTATAACCCTGTAAAAGGTCATATGAATGAGATTTGATTGACAAAATTTCAAGAGGCTTAATATATTAAAGGAAAATTATAACTTTCAATAATAAAGGTTGCAAGAAAGAAAGAAACCTGACTAAAATAATTCACAGTACTACATGGCTGCTGTTCTTTCTCTACTTACCCCTCGCATGCTGCTGCAGATTGCAAGAGAGACTCTACATGAGTTAACAAATGTGAGTAGAGTGTTAGCTGGAACTGGTCAGGTGAGGTAGAGGAATCCCCACCTTCCTGGCTGGAAGGGGGCGGTCAAGTGCCGTGGAGACAGACTCCGAGACATGGTCGCAAAGGGGGCATCAACAGCCAAGCCAACCAGGGTGCTAGTTAGTAGTCCCCCTGGGCTTTTCATCATCACTGCACCAACTAAAGAAAATGTATTATCAATATTGCTAATGTTGCATTATATTTTTTGCATGAAAATAAAAAATCTAGATGAAGGAAAATATTGTTGCATATCATAATTTTTTCATTCTTTCTTTTTATTTTTTATCCATTCAGTATCACAATATCTCTAAATTTAGAATTTGTAAATGTATTATACTAACCTTGCAAAATCAGTTGCAAATGTAACTAGCGTGTGCAAACACATGTTTAGGGCCAGATTGATGGTAAAAGCTGGCTGAGCAGAGAGGGTTGCCACATGACCCATGACAACACCAGACACATAGGTCTCTTTCCTGTAGCACATCACCACTCATTGTGCTTCTCTGTAATGGAATCATAAGAATTTCAATTACAAATCAAAATTATACTAATTTTTCATTTACCCGACATCTTATCCCTAATGTTCATAAAATTTAACAAAAAATCAAGTCAATATCTAAAACTAAGGAAAATTGGCAAAATAACTACTGACCCATGCATGGACTGCTGGAAAATCTGACATTGTGTTAGCATTCCAGTTGTCCAGAGCAGTTTCAGTGGTGCAGGGAGAGCAGCCCTGGTTAGGCAAGGTGGGTGTGGACCGGCTCGAGGACGTGGCCACCAGACCACAGCAAGAACAGAGGAATATGCTCCAAGGGCTTCAATGGGTTTGTTTTGCTACCTTTCCCCCAGGACACCATTCATTTGCTGTAGAAGACTCCATCTGAAATGCAATACAGTGGTCTGGGTTTTTATGATACAATATCTTACCACTGAGAAAAAAATCACCATTTGATACCAAAAATCATATTGTGTATATAAATACACTTAAGCAACTACATTCATAGTCTAAGTTTTTTATTAATTCTATATATTTATGTACTCAGATGAAAATATACTTTTAAGCAAATCATACCTTGTAGCATATGCAAGGGCTTGAATGAGGCTGAGTAGCCAATATTGGTAGTTGATCAGCTGAAATGTCTAAAGCACGAAGCCCGATCACTTCCTTCACTTTAGCGGAAGTCAATGTCACCTTTCTGACATGCTTCATCTAAAGTCACCTGGAGGCGAGCCAACACTGTGTCCACATGTAGAGGTCAGAGAATGCAGGCAACTGTTCTGATGTTAAGAGTGTCCCTACCATAGTGCTGTAACCCTGTAGGGGAAAAAAATAAACCCTTTAAAATAATTCATTTCATCTTTTTCTTTATATCTACTCAAAAACAGGAGCTGAAAATGATTTTATATATGGTTGGGACTATGACTATCAAGGCCTATATTTGCCTGTCCCTACTTCCGCAATGAATATTTCTTTGTTTG
>NC_051422.1:21074118-21083284 GCF_015228065.2 Penaeus monodon
CTGCTTCTCTCTCTCCTGCTTCTTCTCTCTCTCTCTCTTCTCTTTCTCTTTGCTTTCTCTCTCTCTCTGTTCTCTCTCTCTCTTGCTTCTCTCTCTCTCTTGCTTCTCTCTCTCTCTCTGCTTCTCTCTCTCTCTCTGCTTCTCTCTCTCTCTCTGCTTCTCTCTCTCTCTCTGCTTCTCTTCTCTCTCTCTGCTTCTCTCTCTCTCTGCTTCTCTCTCTCCCTCTGCTTCTCTTCTCTCTCTTTCTCTGCTTCTCTCTCTCTCTGCCTTTCTCTCTCTCTCTCTCTCTCATACATTTTTACTCCTACCTCTTGTTTTAGTTCTCCCTGTCAGTTTTTCTTCTCTTCCTTAATTTTCATTCATATTTCTGCTCTCCAGATATTCACCACTTATATTCATGATTTTAACTTTTGCTAGCCAAGCTAAGTTTCAAAGTTTTCTTCTTACTTGTTCCTTTTTGTGTGTTTTCCCTCTCTATATACTGTTGCCCTACCCTTCCTTCTAGCTTCCCCCCCCCATTTTTGCAATACTCTTGCCCTTTTATTCTATGGGACTTATACTATAGATCTACCCTCACTATACTACCCTCACTAGATCTATCCTCACTATGCTAGCCTTTCTCTTGCCTATGCTTTATATCTATCTGCCCTCATCCCTGACCTCTCCCTACCTTTCCTTTACCCAATCCCTTATTTCTACGTCCCTACTATCCTAACTGAACCCTTAACCCTTTATCCTGACCTAATCCCTGGCCAGCGGGAATTCATATGATCTTGGAGGAGCCACAGTAGACAGATCGCCTGACACTTACATTCATTTACTTTATATTGTCTTTTGTTGTATAGTCGTAAATTATGTACATATGTATAATTCTTCTTCTTCTTCTTCTTTTATAGGGTTTTAGACTTCTTATGTCTATATTCCCTGGATCTTGTTTCTTGGAATCTTCTCTCTGTTGTTTGAAGGTTTTGATCTCTGTTTTATATGATATTTATTATTATTATTCTTTGTAGGAAGATTTTCATGTCTTAGTATATAGTAGGAATATTTGGATTAGTTATTTTGATCTTTTTTAAGAATGGAATCTTGGACATTGCAATGTTAAGTGTTCAGTAGTTTCTTCTGGATATTGGCACCATCTGCAATTTGGGTCAGTTTTTAAATTTAGTCTGTGAAGGTGTTTTTTCAGTCTTGTATGTTTAGTTAGTATTCTTGTGAGACATAAGTCTAATTTTCTGTTTTCTGATCTATACCATGGTTGTGGGGTGTTATCTTTGAGGTAATAGGTTTTTATGATCGGGGTTCTTTGTAATTGTTCTTCCCATTGTCTTTCACTTTTTTCTTTTATGTCTTTTATTATTTTATTAGTATCTTGGGGAATGATTATGGAATTTTCTAATTTGTGAGCTTTATTTGCTGCAAGATCTACAATTTAATTTCCAATTATGCTTTTATGTGCTGGGATCCATTGTATTGGCATCTGTAGCAGCTAAGAAGGCTCTTCCTAATTCTGTTACCAATTCCACTATGAAAAGTTCTTCTTCAATGTTCAGATGTATTTTGCTCAGTTCCTCTGCAATAAAATGCAATAAATATTCATATTAATAATAATAATAATAATAATAATAATAATAATAATAATAATAATAATAATAATAATAATAATAATAACAATAATAATAATAATGATAATAATAATAATAATAATAATAATAATAATAATTTAAAAAAACTGCAATTTTCTAATAAGCAGACAGGTCTACTACAAAGTGAAATTTACCTCTTCATCAGACATATCAAATCATACCATTTTCAAACTTCATCTCATAAATTAAGTATAAATATAAGTACCTTTAATATTGGAATGTGTATAGAGTCGCATTGAGTCAATGGCACCCAAGAGACCAAGGCAATCTGCCACTGCCACTTGCACCTCTTCTTCCACTTCACGGCATTGACCTTTTAAAATATGCAAGTTATTCATATATTCAACATTTTAAAAGTGTACTATATGCTTCAGAGAAATAATTCAAAAATGTATATTGTGAGAATAATCACTGAAAACTATCATCACATTATTGATCCCCTCACATAATATAAGCTTGCAGGGGAGAGCAGGTTACATAATATTACATTTTTCTGTTTTCCACTGAACCTTGACTTATTTTACAAGAACATTTATGTGGGGGGGTCATGCTTCATCATACTTTTATTCACACATACTTAAAAGTGGTTTTGTAGGGGAAAAAATGTATGATTTTTTATCTTTTTTTTTTTTTTACCATGGTAGCATTATAGTTTTGCTGACATCCACTCAAATGGCAGACAGGTGGATGAAAGTTTAACATTTCTTTCATATTTCCTGGAGCATTTTTTATTTAGAGACTGAACTCATGTTTCTTAATGGTAACACAGTCGTTAAATAATGTAAGACATGTATCAGATGTGGGTTATGTATGCTGGGGAAGGAGGTAAGTGAGATGATGTGAACTTCTCTCATAACTGCCAGCGTATCATAAGTAATTTATCATACAGACTGTGATAATTCAGCTTGTTTTCAATACTTAATTATTAATAAAACAAGTTAGTGTACTAATTTGGGTTGTTTTCAATATTCTATTATTATTATTATTGTATTTTTTAGAGCTAGCTTTCAACTCATCAACTGCAGCTGAAGAGCTGAAAACCTTTGATTCTATATCAGCACTTTTAATTAGAAGTGCCCAGTTGAATAATGTATAGTGGGACTAATACATGATGACACACCTTAGTGAACTTACCCAGCATGCTTCGTCAGGCTCCCTAACCTAGGTTGTTTGGTCACTCATTTAGTAGCATTAGAAACAGGGCAATTTTTTTATACATTTAACAATAAAAAAGGTGTGCCTAATGTACCAGCAAATATGGTATATCATGTTCTCATAAGCAATCATTCATAATATATCACTACTTCATTACCTAAAATGCTGAAAAGTTCCAAAATGGTTGGATGCACAGTGTCTGCATCAGTAGTGAGATGGTGGACAGCCTCCTGATTATGGCGAAGAATGTGACGCAGATGACTCAAAGCATGAAGACGCACATCCAGGCTCTCATGACTAAGACCACGCAATACAGGTGACAAGGCACCTACTACCTCTTCTCTACTGGCTCTAAAAATATATTTATAATTTTGAGTCCTTTATCAGAAATGAATGGTGTGTCTCCTTTATTTTCCCCCCTTGTGTATCACACTGCCTATATGATGTCATTCCTGGAAAACATTTTCCATTTTCAAAGCAGTATCTCCATCTGCCCTTCATCAGATACAATAAATGATCTCACAAATAGTGAAGTGTGTCATCATGTATTAGTCCCACTATACATTATTCAACTGGGCACTTCTAATTAAAAGTGCTGATATAGAATCAAAGGTTTTCAGCTCTTCAGCTGCAGTTGATGAGTTGAAAGCTAGCTCTAAAAAATACAATAATAATAATAATAACAACAACAACAACAACAACAACAACAACAACAACAATAATAAATAAATAAAATGAAAAATTACATAACAGAACAATAAAAAAAACAGTTGCAAGGTGAGAAGTAGAGGTCAATTATTTTCTCTGAATATTGATTCTTGGAGCTGCTCAATGGAATTTTTTTTCAGTGGTGTCTGGTGAATGTTCCCTTCCCCATGAGTTCCTCCAAACTTTTAAAAGAAATACACTAGCCATATTTTGAGAAGTGTTCTTATGTAAAAGAAAATTTAAACAGGTTTAACTTGAAGAGATCACTATACTTTTCAATCTGTTGTATGATATCTTGTTCACTGAGATGATCAAAAGAGAAAAATAGAGCAAAGGAGGGTGATACAAACTGACAATAAAGGCTAAAAAAGTTAATGGTATAATCACGAGGATAAACTCCTTAACTTCCAATAACCGACCTGCTACTTCCTGTAGAGGATATATTCCATTCGAAAACCTCTGCAACATGGCTCAGCATTGCTCCCACTTCTCCTTGTTTGACTATTTCTGACAATACCTAAAATTTGAGAATAGGCATTTAATTACTTTTTAAATACTGTACAATCTAGAAATTATTGATTAAAAAAGAAATAGGGCAAAGATGGAAGTATAATTATGTCTTGTTTTCTATCCCTGTTCTACTACTACAACACCCCTAATAGTTGTAAATATGAAAATAGCATATCCCAAACTTAAAAAAGAAAAAAACAGAACTTCTAAAATTTTAGACCCCAGCAAGAATTTATAACTGTGCCCTGCAGGAAAATCCTATTAACCCCAAACCAACAGCCATGGCATGTACATACATGCCATGTCCACTCTGAGTTTACTTTATTGTTTTTACACATAGATGGTTCCATTTGTACTAAGTCAACAATGAGCCAATTATGAACTCATGTTTCTCCTTGTCTCACCCGTTTACCCTTTTCCTTGATTTTCGAAAACATTTTTTCTTATATTGCCACTGCTAATGTCATTAACATTATAGTAATTATAATCTCTATAACAAAAATAACACCATCGATACTGATAGCATTAGTAAAAAATAAATGTTTTCCCCAGAAATTCAAGGAAAGGTGAAGCCAGGTAAAGTCACAAGGTCTACTAGTTGATTCCTTTGTGGCTAAGCATTAGCAGAGCCATCAATGTGCAGAAACATTTCACAAATTCTAAAATGAGCACAGCATTTTCCCCACGTTGTTGGGTTAAAAAATCCTTCAACAGTGTGGGGGAGAAAGAGGTCCAAATTACCCAAGATAAATCAGTGGCCTACCCAAGCAAGAGACTGGCGGTGTCTGATATAGAGGTCCTTCAATGGCAGTCCAAGAGTATTGGCCAGGGAGTGGATGATGAGATGAGCCTGTGCTGTGACAAGCTGATCACTTATTGCTAAACACCGTAAGAGTAGCACAAGCACCCCACCTGTCAATCCACCTAGAGGACACCTGTTGCAATTAATCAAAACATGTTGATTTGAACCACATTAAGCATATCACTAAATAATTTAATGCAGTGCTTCTAGTACAGCAAGATAAGTTTTGCTTGATGATTTCTTCCTTTCAGCTGTCCTGAAGAGCTCATTCACATAAGAAAGAACCAGTTCTCCTTCTTTGGACACCACAGCCGACTTCAAATCCTGAATGTACATGTAGGGGAGGGTGGGGCTAGTTGTCTCTGGGGTAAGTTGTCACAGCCTCTTTTTCCCCTAAGAATGGTTTGTGATTTGAATGAGAGTTGTTGCCTGTTGAAGTACTTCATGTAAGCTTTCAGTTCATACCAGCCGACATCTTGTTCTTGTGTTGTGTGGAAAGTTATCAAGCCAGCCTCGAATTTTGAAGATCGAACACGATTTGTCTACTCATGAAAAAAGGTATATTTTTGTTATGGTTTACTCATAAATAAAACTGTCTCTTTTTTATTGTGTACAACAGCTATATTTTAGTTATATGTGTGCTTCCAGTGATCATTTTCGACTCTAGTGGAAAATATGGGCCTAAATAATGGTTGGCTACCGTTGGGGCTTGTTGTCACAAATTTGTGACAGTTTGCTCCATAGTTATTTATGAACTACTGTTTACAAATATTTAAAAATAACTTGGTTATCTTTCATCAAAGTAATTAAATTTTGATTTGGTTCATCACAACCATGCCATATCTGTACCTAAGTGTATATTTTTATTTATTTTTTTAAAGATGGCGCAAAATTATCAGCAAAAGACAACCAGAGGGCAACTGCCAAAAGAAACTTTTGATGCAGCAATTCAGTCAGTGAAAAATGGAATGAGCATACACAAGGTTGCAGTTGCCCATGATATCAATTATCATACTTTGGCACATTACTTGAAAAAATGGGAGAAAAAAGGCACTTTGGAGCAAGTTCATATTGGTTACAAGAAAGTTAGGTGATGAAATGGAAAGGGATCTTGTCAACTACATTCAAAAAGCAGCTGCAATTTTTTATGGGATCACCATAGATGAGCTGTAGATACTAGCTTTCAAACGGGCTTTTGCCAACAAACTTGAGAAGATACCACAGTCATGGATGCAAAATGTGAGAGCTGGAAAAGACTGGGCAAGAGGCTCTATAGAGAGACAAAGATATTTTTCTAAGAACGCCAGAGAGCACATCAATTCAAAGAATGGCAAATTTTAATGAATCAACAGTAGGGTTGTTTTTCAAAGACCTAGAAAAAGTCCTCAGTCGGGACGGTGGGTTTGGTGCTGACCAGATATGGAATGTGGATGAGACTGGTGTAACATCAGTTTAAAGACCATGCAAAATTCTTGCTAAAAAAGGAGTAAAGCAAGTGAGCTCTGCTGTTTCTCAAGAAAGGGGAACACTGGTTACAGTTTGCTGTGTAGTGAATGCTCTGGGAAACCATATTCTGCCATTTTTTGTTTTTCCAAGAGTGAATGTTCAAGAAAACTGGCTTCTCACAGCACCCCCAGGCAGTTCAGCAACTGGACACCCAAAAGCAACAGGATGGATGGCGGAAGAAGGGTTTTCAAAATACATAAGATACTTTATTAAGTATGCCAAACCCACAGCTGAGCAGCCAATATTGTTGTTATTGGATAATCAAAGCTCTCACATAGGCTATCTGTAGATGTGATAAATTTTGCTAAGGAAAACAATATGACAATGATGAGCTTTCCTCCACATTGTTCCCATAAGCTACAGCCTCTGGATGTATCTGTTTTTGGTCCTTTCAAAACGTATGTGAATCAAGCATCTGATAATTGGATGCGACAAAAGGAAAATGCAGGAAAGTCAATGACAATTCATGTCATTCCTAAAATCGTGTCCTATGCATTCCCAAAAGCCATGACACCAAGCAACATCATGTCTGAGTTCAAAGCTACAGGAATCTACCCTTTTGATAAAAATATTTTTCAACCCGAAAATTTTTTGTCTGCATACACAACAGATAGGCCATTGGAAGAAGCAGTTCCAGGAACTAGCTCAACATTGAGCTGTGATGAAATTGAGGAAACCAACTGTACTAAACAAAACCAAATCATAAGCAAGGAGACAGTTGATGTTGTGCAACCAAGCACTCCAAATGTTGTTGAGCAAAGTCTGACAGAAGAAGGAAGATCAAGTGCCGAGCAAGTGAGACCATTTGGGAAACGACCTCCTAGAAGAGAGAGCTCAATAAAAAGGAAGAAAGGAAGATCCCAGGTTTTCACAGATACCCCAGTTAAGAAAGCAATAGAAGAGGAAGCTATCAGGAAAAACAAAGCTGCTTTTAAAAAATCAAAAAGGAATATAGCATCTTCTTTTGTGATTAAAAAGGTTTCTGGGGTTCTTAAGGAAAAGAAATCTTCACAAAGCAGAGAAAAAGTAATCAGTTCTGATGAAAGTGAATCTGATATAAGCCATAAAGATATCTGTGATGATGCAAGTAATGATGAGGTTAGGGAACCTGAAGAGAGGCAAATAAATACGTTCTCCAACAATTGAGCAATTGGATGTAGATGATCATATTTTGGTGGTGGTTCTGTGGAAAGAAAAGTGTTCGCTATTATGTTGGAAGAATAATCTGTGTGCATGCAGATGACAAAGAAATTGAGACTTCATTTATGCAAAGCAGGCTGTCTCTTGATGGCAAAAAGTGTTTTTCTTTCCCAGATAACAATGACAGTTGTCTTCATTCAATAGAAGACATAATTATGAAGCTGCCTTACCCAACCACTGGTCAGACAAACAGAGCTGCAAAAATTTTTGATTTTCATTGTCCTGCTTTGGCTGGGTATAAGACAGAGTGACATTAAACTTTTAAGAGAGCCTGAAAAATGTGTTATTTTGGTATATTATGCTAAATATATCTTCTACTGTGGTATTTTCATAATTTTTTATTTGTGACAACTTACCCCGTGACCTGAGACAACATGCCCCATTGCTGGGGCATGTTGTTCCAATCAAAATGAAATATTAAAATGAAAAAATATATTTACTGAACATCAATAATCACAATCTACTGGGCATTTCTAGAAGAGGCAAATAAGGTTTAAAAAAACACACTCTGTTTTAATTAATTCATATATTTAAGAAATTATGGCTTGTTGAGTAATTTTTGTGACACCTAGCCCTACCCTCTACAACAAATAATGATTGTAATAATACTACTTCTTATATTAGTAATACTAACTTTACTGCTACAGCTAATGATACTAATAATTATCATTATAAAGATTATATAATTCATAATAATAACAATATTATTAATGATAATAGTAATAATGACAATAACAATAACAACAACAACAATAATAACAATAATAATAATAATAATAACAAATATTATAATAATGATAAAAATAATATCATCCTCATTCACAATGACAATAAAATTAACATCAATAATGAATTATCAATAATAATAACAAACAATATTAAATCACATAATATCTCTCAAAGTTTAAGAAGACCTGAAGTTAAAAAACAATACCTGGCTTGAATCATTTTGTACACCTTGACAAACAAGTTCTGAGAGTTGTCTGCACATGGCAGAGACAACCTGCTTATTCTGGTGATCTAACAGTGAGAGATACTGGTTGATCATATGTGGGTTCAACTTTGTATGGGTGATAACAGCTGGGAGAGCGTCAATAATCGACACTAAGACTTTTGTGTCAGAGTGTGTTAGCAATCCTAGGAAACGAGACACTAGTGTTGGATCAACACGCTGTGGGTCTAGGATGTTAGTTGAATTTGCATTCTTGCATACTCTGCAGACAAGGATGTCCGGGCCATACGTATCCTCCTCTGACCTGCAGAAATATATCTTATCAATTTATATTAATTTTAATCATTTTTAATATATGGTTTGTATATGCTTCACTACACGAATACTATCTTACCATTATGGTCAGAACATATATAGTCATATTGTAAAAATTCATTAAGCACAAATTAACCCAAATCTAACAGGAATGGCATGTACATACATGCCATGCCCACTGTGAGTTTACTTTATTGTTTTTACACATAGATGGCTACACTTGTACCAAGTCATTAATGAGCCAATTACGAGTACTGCCTGTCTCACCTGTTTACACTTTTCCTTGACATTCAAAAATATTTTACTTTATCTTATACTGCTGTTACTAATGTCAATAACATCATAGTAATTATAATGTCTTATAAAATAATA
>NC_051422.1:21083384-21110796 GCF_015228065.2 Penaeus monodon
TTTATTTTACAAGAAAAACATTTTGGGGGGGGGGGGTCAGTTCATCAATTTTTTATTAAAACATCTTAAAAAAGTGGTTTTTTTGGGGAAAAAAGTATGAATTTTTTATTTTTTTTTTATTTATTATTTATTATTATTTTTTTTTTTTTTTTTTTTTTTTTATATACCATGGTAGCTTTTAAAGTTTTGCTGACATCCACTCACTGCAAATGGCAGACAGATGGATGAAAGTTTAACATTTCTTTCATATTTCCTGGAGCATTTTTTATTTAGAGACTGAACTCATGTTTCTTAATGGTAACACAGTCGTTAAATAATGTAAGACATGTATCAGATGTGGGTTATGTATGCTGGGGAAGGAGGTAAGTGAGATGATGTGAACTTCTCTCATAACTGCCAGCGTATCACAAGTAATTTATCATAAGTCTGTGATTACAGACTGTGATAATTCAGCTTGTTTTTCAATACTTAATTATTAATAAAACAAGTTAGTGTACTAATTTGGGTTGTTTCAATATTCTATTATTAACAACAATTTTTGGTGTTGAGTGAACTTACCCAGCATGCTTCGTCAGGCTCCCTAGCCTAGGTTGTTTGGTCACTCATTTAGTAGCATTAGAAACAGGGCAATTTTTTGATACATTTAACAATAAAAAAGGTGTGCCTAATGTACCAGCTTATATGGTATATCATATTCTCACGAGCAATCATTTATGATATATCCTACTTTCATTACCTAAAAGAATGCTGAAAAGTTCTGAAACGGTTGGATGCACAGTGTCTGCATCATAGTGAGATGGTGGACAGCCTCCTGATTATGGCGAAGAATGTGACGCAGACGACTCAAAGCATGAAGACGCACATCCAGGCTCTCATGACTAAGACCACGCAATACAGGTGACAAGGCACCTACTACCTCTTCTCTACTGCCTCTGAAAATATATTTATAATTTTGAGTCCTTTATCAGAAATGAATGGTGTGTCTCCTTTATTTTCCCCCTTGTGTATCACACTGCCTATATGATGTCATTCCTGGAAAACATTTTCCATTTTCAAAGCAGTATCTCCATCTGCCCTTCATCAGATACAATAAATGATCTCACAAATAGTGAAGTGTGTCATCATGTATTAGTCCCACTATACATTATTCAACTGGGCACTTCTAATTAAAAGTGCTGATATAGAATCAAAGGTTTTCAGCTCTCAGCTGCAGTTGATGAGTTGAAAGCTAGCTCTAAAAAATACAATAATAATAATAATAAATAATAATAATAATAATAATAATAACAATAATAATAATAATAATAATAAATCAAATGAAAAATTACATAACAGAACAATAAAAAAAACAGTTGCAAGGTCAGAAGTAGAGGTAAATTATTTTCTCTGAATATTGATTCTTGGAGGTGCTCAATGGAATTTTTTTTCAGTGGTGTCTGGTGAATGTTCCCTTCCCCATGAGTTCCTCCAAACTTTTAAAAGAAATACACTAGTCATATTTTGAAAAGTGTTCTTATGTAAAAGAAAAGAAAAGGAAAGAAAGAAAAGAAAGAAGGATGAAGGAAGGAAGGAGGGAAGAATGAAAGAAAAAAGAAAAAGTGCTGAAACTAAAGTCTATCTCTTGTCGTGAGATCAGTAATCTAGCCAGGCAAAATCAATATTTTCAATCTCAATTTCAACAGATTATAGAGAGCATTCTATTATTGGCTGAAACAATTTATGAAGAAAATATCTGCAGTGCTGTAACCACTGCATAACTGCTCTTATTTTTGTTGTAATTATGTGTGACCAACTTTAAAGACTGGGAAATAGGGTATAACAACCATTTTTGAGGGAACAATATATCCTATTAACCCTTTGCCGGTGGGTGGCATGTATGCACATGCCTTGGCATGGCTGGACTATCTGCCTGGGGTATGTCGTACATGCCATGATGTATGTATGGCCATGCCATGAGATTTTTTTTTGTTACAATCACGGCAAGAAAATATTTTTCTGCCACTGAAAGTCTGATTAAGTTGTTTTTAAACACTCATTTTTATATAAAAAAAAGAAAAAGATTTCAACTCCATGATGCCACACACTGCTTATTTCATTCAGACTATAGAGCAAATAATGATCCACTATGGAGTCTATATAACAACAAAAATATCATTCAGTCATGATTTATCGGGAAAATATGGCAAGTAGAGACTTTAGAAAGTAATGAAAACTGAAAATACAACATATGCTTGTAGTATACGAAGAAACGGCAAGGGATGCTGGTATTTGGCATGAGCGGTCGCGCATGCTAGGGCGACGATATAAGCCCCCAGCAGCGAGGCCCAGGCCACTATGAATACTAACCGTCGGGAAAGGGTTAATGCTGTACTTACCCCATCACTCTAGTTTGTCTTTCTAAGATGGCTTGATTGACCTGTGTAAGGGCAGGGTCTTCAGGAAGGAGAGGCAAATTCCTAGAAGGGGCCTAATAGATGGCATTTCAACCTGGAGGGAAGTGACATGATTAAGTACTTATCATGATGTCGTAATCCAGTAACGTTAATCAATTTCATTCCTGCTGGATCTCACATTTGGATCTGCAAGAATCTGACCACAAAGATAAATTAAGCTAATTGATGTTTACTGATGAGATATACTGCAGAAGCCTTAATCATCTTTCAATTACATTATACCTCAAGCCACACCAGATATCTGATGTTAATGAAAGAAATATATTTACCAAGACATTTGTTAAAACTGGTGCCATCTGCTGAGGTCGCTCCTTGACCAGTGGCTTCACCACAACAGCCACTTCCTCCAATAACCCTCCAAGGTGCTCTCATCAAGGCTAAGGAAGACATGAAAATCCACATAGGCTTATATCACCTTTTCAAAATAATATACTGTGTTATAATTTCAGCAACATTTGAAAAATGCTCACTAATATATGACTCACTTGTACAGGAAGTTTGTCCCAAGCACTGCACCCAATATCAAAGAACTCATCATCCCTGATTTTGAGTGCTGTCTTAAAGGGATGCTAAGATTTTCCTCGACACTGGAGATATATACTGTCTTCCCATAACTACGAAAGATCACTTAGTGACCACAAAGCACACCGCTTTTCCCTGTAAAACAGATGTATTTTGATCAAAATTTTCATTAAAAAATTATTCAGTACTTTAGAAATAAAATAAACAAGATACTTAAGAACTATTAACATAATATCTCTGTTTACTTGTACATAGTGGAAGATGACACCAGCTTGCTGTCTAGGAATCCTAAAATTCCTAAGAGTCGAGGTGCCAAATACTCAGCAATATCTCTTGAAGTTGCAGGATCATGAGAGAACTTGTTTTTCCATGGTGGTCTTTCTTGTAAGTCTACTTGAGGTGTTATGAAACACTGCTCTGCTCAATAGCTCGCATACGGGAAAATTCTCGCAAGACAGCATCCCGATGGTCGTGCAAACCAAGGATCAGTTCATTGACCTGGTTCTGTGAAGAGAAAATATATGAAACAGATTCCACTATGCCTATGACAAACTTGATCATAGTCTTTTATTAGGTTGACCAATACCAACTTATTAAAAAATCCATGTCATGTTCATTTTCAAATCTGCAATCACATATCCATATATATCTGGCCAACATGTATTCATACTTTATTCCTTATAGTCTAAACCAAATATTACCTGCACAGAGCATCTTCTAATATTCTGAATGTGGATATCTGTAGTGGAAGCTATGAAGTCTAATACAGCCTCCTGCTCTTCTTGAGGATAATGGAATACTAAGTATGCCAAAATATGCTGTGGAGGATATAACCAAAACTTCATCATAGGAGGAAGATAGTTTCTGTAATGTGATTCTTAATATTCAAAAAAAGAGTAAATCTGACAGGTCTTAACCTTTCCCGACGGGTGGCATGTACGTACATGCCATGGCATGCCTGGACTATCTGCCGGTGGCATGTACGTACATGCCATGGTGTATGTATGGCCATGCCATGAGTTTTTTTTTGTTACAATTACGGCAAAATATTATTTTTTTGCCACTGAAAATGTGATTAAGTAGTTTTTAACACTTTTTCTCATTTTTCCTATACTATGCATTTCAAAAAGGCTTCTCGGGCTTCCGAGGTTAGCGTAAAAAAAAATTACGCCCGGTAATCAACTACATTGGCCAGAGATATTATATAGTATTCACGAAGTGATGAATGTAAAACCACGTGAAAATACTGATATGTATTGGGGGGGGGGGGGGGATCATGTCTTTATAAAAAAAAATGAACATAAAATTATATCTATATGGAAGTAATAATATAAACCTGTTGAAACTAAAGTTATCTTTTAAAATAACTTGGAAAAAAAAGAAGAAAAAAAGAAAACAAAAAAACTATGGTTTTTAAACTCCATGATACCATACATTGCTTATTTCATTCAGACTATAGAGCGAACAACGATCAACTATGGAGTCTATATAACCAACAAAAATATCCTACAGTCTTGATTTATCAGGAAATATGGCAGAGACCTTAGAAAAAAATAATATGAAAATAAACATAGGATCTTAGTATTACGAGAAAAGGCAAGGAATGCTGGTATTGGGCATGAGCGGTTTGTGCATGCTAGGGTGATGATCTAAGCCCCCTGCAGTGAGGCCCAGGCCACTATGAATACTACCTGTCGGGAAAGGGTTAAAAAGGGAGACATTTTCAAGTTTCCTTTCCTTTACTTCAAGGAACAAAAAGTATAAGTAGCAACCTGGAAATGATCTATGAGAATGTCTCGTAAACGAAGAGAGAGGCAGCCTGCTAATTCTTGCAGTAGCCCTGGCTTGGCCTCCTGTGTTGCACGCACAGCTAATGCTGGTAGTAAATGCCGTATCTGACTGATTATGAACTGTCCTACACTGCTTTTGCCTTGATTTCTGTAACAAAATACAAGCAGTTAAACAGCATGCAATGAAACTTTTTTTATTTCCATGCTTTCTCTTTCCCAATTTTGTGATCAGTGGCAATTTACACAGGTTTAACTTGAAAGAGATTACTGTACTTTTAAATTTGTTGTATGATATCTTGTTCACTGAGATGATCAAAAGAGAAAAATAGAGCAAAGGGGGGGTGATACAAACTGACAATAAAGGCTCAAAAAGTTAATGGTATAATCACGAGGATAAACTCCTTAACTTCCAATAACCGACCTGCTACTTCCTGTAGAGGATATATTCCATTCGAAAACCTCTGCAACATGGCTCAGCATTGCTCCCACTTCTCCTTGTTTGACTATTTCTGACAATACCTAAAATTTGAGAATAGGCATTTAATTACTTTTAAATACTGTACAATCTAGAAATTATTGATTAAAAAGAAATAGGGCAAAGATGGAAGTATAATTATGTCTTTTTTTTTCTATCCCTGTTCTACTACTACAACACCCCTAATAGTTGTAAATATGAAAATAGCATATCCCAAACTTAAAAAAGAAAAAAACAGAAAATTTTAAAATTCTAGACCCCAGCAAGAATTTTAACTGTGCCCTGCAGGAAAATCCTATTAACCCCAAACCAACAGCATGGCATGTACATACATGCCATGTCCACTCTGAGTTTACTTTATTGTTTTTACACATAGATGGTTTTCCCTTTGTATTAAGTCAACAATGAGCCAATTATGAATACTCCTTGTCTCACCCGTTTTACCCTTTTCCTTGATTTTTGAAAACAGTTTATGTTTTCTTATATTGCCACTGCTAATGTTAATAACATTATAGTAATTTAATCTCTATAACAAAAATAACACCATCGACCCTGACAGCATTAGTAAAAAAAAAAAGTTTTCCCCACGAATTCAAGGAACGGTGAAATCGGGTAAAGTCACAAGGTCTACTAATTGATTCCTTTGTGGCTAAGCACTAGCAGAGCCATCTATGTGCAGAAACATTTCACAAATTCTAAAATGAGCACAGCATTTTCCCCACGTCGTTGGGTTAAAAAATCCTTCAACAGTGTGGGGGAAAAAGAGGTCCAAATTACCCAAGACAAATCAGTGGCCTACCTGAGCAAGAGACTGGCGGTGTCTGATATAGAGGTCCTTCAATGGCAGTCCAAGAGTATTGGCCAAGGAGTGGATGATGAGATGAGCCCTGTGCTGTGACAAGCCGATCACTTATTGCTAAACAACGTAAGAGTAGCACAAGCACCCCACCTGTCAATCCACCTATAGGACACCTGTTGCAATAATCAAAAACATGTTGATATGATCCACATTAAGCATATCACTAAATAATTTAAAGCTTTAGCAATTCTAATTCAGTGAGTAGCATAATAACAGAAATAAGTAAAATAAAATATTCAAGAAGGTAATAAAAATAAATAAATGAATAAATATATAAAGTTAGATAACCAACCTGACAAGATAATGCAGTGCTTCTAGTACAGCAAGATAAGTTTTGCTTGATGATTTCTTCCTTTCAGCTGTCCTGAAGAGCTCATTCAAATAAGAAAGAACCAGTTCTCCTTCTTTGGACACCACAGCAGACTTCAAATCCTGAATGTACATGTACAACAAGTAATGACTCTAATAATACTAATCCTTATATTAGTAATACTAACTTTACTGCTACTGCTAATGATACTAATGATAATCATTATAATGATTATATAATTCATAATAATAACAACAAATATTATTATAATAATGATAAAAATAATATCATCCTCATTCACATGACAATAAATTAACAACATCAATAATGAATTATCAATAATAATAACAAACAATATTAAATCACATAATATCTCTCAAGTTTTAAGAAGACCTGAAGTTAAAAAACAATACCTGGCTTGAATCATTTTGTACACCTTGACAAACAAGTTCTGAGAGTTGTCTACACATGGCAGAGACAACCTGCTTATCCTGGTGATCTAACAGTGAGAGATACTGGTTGATCATATGTGGGTTCAACTTTGTATGGGTGATAACAGCTGGGAGAGCGTCAATAATCGATACTAAGACTTTTGTGTCAGAGTGTGTTTAGCAATCCTAGGAAACGAGACACTAGTGTTGGATCAACACGCTGTGGGTCTAGGATGTTAGTTGAATTTGCATTCTTGCATACTCTGCAGACAAGGATGTCCGGGCCATACGTATCCTCCTCGGGACCTGCAGAAATATATCTTATCAATTTATTTAATTTTAATCATTTTTAATATATGGTTTGTATATGCTTCACTACACGAAATACTATCTTACCATTATGGTCAGAACATATATAGTCATATTGTAAAAATTCATTATGAACAAATTAACCCAAAGCCAACAGGAATGGCATGTACATACATGCCATGCCCACTACAAGTTTATTTTTTTGTTTTTACACATAGATGGTTACACCTGTACCAAGTCATTAATGAGCCAATTACGAGTACTGCCTGTCTCACCTGTTTACACTTTTCCTTGACATTCAAAAATATTTTACTTTATCTTATACTGCTGTTACTAATGTCAATAACATCATAGTAATTATAATGTCTATAATAAAAATAACACCATCAATATTCATAACATTACTAAAAGAGGTCACAAGGTCTACTAATTCTCTCCTTTGTGGCTAAGCATTAGCAGAGCCATCTATGTGCAGAGACATTTCACACACACAGACACAGACACACACCCCCCCCAACACACACACCACACACACACACACACACACACACCCCACACACACACACACACTCTCTCTCTCTCTCTCTCTCACTGAGTTAATTACAGAATGCAAACTATAAGGCTTTAATCACTTTTGTTCAAGAAGAATAAAAGTGAAATCCTGATAATTACTTTGGACATTTCACTGTTGTGTGATTAAGAAGAGCACACAACAAGTGACTCAATGAAGCAGCTCCAGCTTGTACAGTCTTGTTATCAGTGGAAATGTAAAACAGCACCTACAACTTCACCCACTAACTGTTGGCCTCCAGCACCCCCTAACTGATGCACCATCTGAAAAGGAATCAAAAGGTAACAATGATAAATATATGCACATATTTAATTTATCAAAGAAACTCAGCCACTTTCTATTAACCCACTGGATACAGATGCTTCAGTGCTATCACATGGTTTACTTGATCAGCCATTCTGACAGGTGTGCAGCTTGTACTGCTGGCACACAGTGACCATTCATGTGCAGTTAACAAGACTATGTTCTCCCCTTTGCAATTTATTTTTCTCTCTTTCTGCATAAGCATTTTAGCTTTTAATGCCATTTTCCAATGTCCTATTTGTCTTTTTGATTTACTTTTATCCAACTGGTAATAGAGCTATTTTCTGTAAACAACTCCAGTGCTCTTCCAGTCATGGCTCACAGACAGTACATTCCATCCTTGTTTATTGATGGAAGTAATTCAAAAGCCCCTTACTAAATGTGAAATGAGTCTAATCCCACTCCAAGAACAGTGTACACTCATAGGGAGTCATTTCTACCATCCCAGCCTTCAGCAAGTTCACATCAACCCGGCCCAAAGCCAGATATTCCTGACAGAATGTTCACGTCACCACCTTGAGCCAAATTTTTCATGATGTGATGGCCGCATCATCCGGAATAGGGGTTAATTTCATTTGGTGGCTAACAAAGATTTTTATTTTCACAATTCAAAGAATAGACTTACTATACAAAAAAAAAAATTCCGTTTTACTAACTTTGGCTTAATCAATTTACTATGTTTCTCTTACCCTAAAAGCAACACCTTTATTCATTACTGAAAAGAGTTTCTCTACCCTAAAAGCAACACCTTTATTCATTTGAAAAAGTATAGCAAGAAAAAAAAAGGAATCTCACCACTGGGAACCATTTTGCAACTTCATGCATCACAAATGAATCTCTTTCATTGATTGCTGCTCGCATGATGTGGCATCGCCATTTGGGGGCAAGGTCCTCTGGCATCATAGCAATAATTGAAATACTGATAGCTTTCACTCTGGAATCTGAAAGAAAAATAAATACATTATTAAAACAATTTCTTCTGCTAATGTACTATAATATTTTCTCAAATATTTTCTCAATTTATACAAATGGAAAAAAAACAGAAAATTCAGTATCTTTCAGTCATATATTTATCATAAAATTAAAAAAAAAAATTTCATAACAGGGCCTACTCAAATATGTTAACCATGAATACTTTTAACAATTCTACAAAATGGGAAATGCATATCATTTCCCCATTTCAGTCTGGATGCCCAAGATGTATACTGTTTTGCATTTGGAGGCTTCAAATCTAACAAGCTGACTTCTGAGGCCATCCAAGGGAGTGTTGCAAGGGACATCCACGTGTGGTTATTCTGAGGCTTTGTGTTTGATGACTCAGCAACACTCCCAGTCCATGTCATGGATGCAATGGTTTCCATCAAACACATGACCTTCATTTAAGAGAAGAGTAATTTTTCTCAGTCTTCCATGAAAAAAGAAATACTTGAAAAGATTTATTGACTTCTACAAACCATTGGATCTGAGTGTTATGACTGTCATATCATGAAAATATTTGGTTAAGGGTTGGGTGATGGGAATATGCCAGCACAGAAAAATTTGGCAGAGGGCCAGGGTGATGGGAAGGAGCTGTCATGAAAACTCTGGCTGTGGTGACGGGAATGACTCAGCATGTAGGTACAAAGCTCTTGGAGGAAGATTAGACTTTGTGGGTACTTAGCAAAGGGAGCTTACATTATTTCCTTTGATATTTCCTTTGCTCAGGATCATAGTCTTGCCAACCATGGTCAGTGGAAAAGGGTGTGTTACAGAAATTCAATAATACAAAAATAGAAAACAATGATAAATAACACAATGCTGTAGAATATGTAGAGTGATAATATTAAGTCCACTCAAAGAAAACAGCCTATTACCATTATGATACAGCATGACAAATGACGACTATAAATCTTGGAAAAAAGCAAAAAAGCAAAAATGCTTATGCAGAGATAATAACAATACAATTTGAAGCAGTGTTAATATGAGCCAGGCCTACAAGCCATGCACAAGCCACGACATCCAAGGTGTTAAGATCATCTAATTTTTTTTCTGTTTGTATTTCACACAGAATTATACTTACAAAGTTTACATTATCCGTCTCTGCCATGATAGTAGCTAGTGAATCTGCAGCCACAGTTACCCAGGAGTTAGGGAAAAATTGCAGTGTAACCTAAAAGGTAAATAAGCAGACAAATAGTGAAAAAAATAAAATGTGAAAGTTAACTCCAAAGACACTAAAATAACTATATATAGCTTAATATAATTCACAAATTTAAGTATTAAAGATAGTTTGCCATTTTCACTGATTTGGAATTTGGAATATGAACTTTCAAAATTCTTTAAGGTCCGTTAATCATGACTACATCATTATAATATCTAAATTTCACTTTAAATATATCATTTGTTATTCTCTCTAAAGGCATAATGTTTTATGACATTATGACTATACCAGTAATATCAGCAATCAGTAAAATGAAGCTAAAAATTGTGCTTCAGCTAAGCATTCAGAACTTGTTTTAAACATGAAAAGCAAAGATTCTGTTCACACACACACACACACACACACACACACACACACACACACACACACACACACACACACACACACACACACACACAAGTTTTCAATAAATAACCTGGGTGTTTGGGATGTTGGTAATGACACAGCCTGCTGTGCCGATGATCTCTCCCAGTGCCTTTACATGATCTAGGTCTAGTGCACTTGTGCCATCTGTCCAGTCTGACAATACATTGCCCATTGTCTGTAAGGCTTGCTTCCACAGCTTGCTTATGGTCACTACACTTATAGTTGGCTGTGTACTCTCACTGTTCAGCAAAGAAAAATTTAATTATCATCTTCTGACAGGAAAAAAAGTCTACAAAACAAAGGTAAATGAGAATCTTATCCCTGAAAGTTGCTCTCTAAATCCTAAGTTCTATATTACTAGTAGTATAGAATCCAAATCTTACTTGAAGCGCATCACTTTCTTAAACAAAATAACTTATCAAAATAAAAACAGTTTGCCCTACAACTTCTATGTGTCAATTAGGCTGTAAAACATCAACTTAAAAACTTTTTACTTTTTTTTTTTTTTTAATCTACATACAACTTTATATGTGAACTTACTTCTCATCTTTTTCAAGACTGGCTACAAAATATTTCCTGTTGTTGGCTTTGAACAGCATGGCTTGGCAATGCCTCCAGCAAATCTCTAACCACTATTCTCTTCAGGATGAATTTTGAAACCTACAACAGAATGATTTGCTCCATCATTATTTTCCACTTGGTACCTTTACTGACAATGTATCTCAAACAATTATCACACATAATGTTTTTCATTAGAGAAAAAATAACATGCATATTAACTTTTCTACATAAAACCAATCAATGATCATCACTACCTCCTTTAGCATTATATTTTCTTCAGCACATAAATACATGGCTTCTTGAGCATCCTGAACACATGGTGATGATGCTAAAGCATCAAGCAGTACACAGTGACACTTCAAAAGTTCTGCTCTTAGGGATTCTGTTTGAAAATGATGTTCATTATATTACTACAGAAGCAATTATTAATGTGTTCAATTTCTGACAGAATATCAATGCTATACATGATATAAAACTTAATATCCAAAAGTAACATCAGGATCCTGATACTTGACATAAATTCTTTAATAATTTAGCAAGCTATCCCTGTTTTTTTTTAAGCCCTTTTTCGAAGACAAACTAAATTTTTGCTGTACTTTTTTTCTTGAAATTTTGGGGAAACAAAAAAGGAATATTTTTAACAGGACAGTATCCCCTTAGCTAAATTTTCGAGAGGGCCTGTCTGTTTCCTTCTGAACAATTTGCTGATGTGGCCAGGCAAATCCGTAATGTTTTTCCCGTGTTTTTCCCTCAGACCCCTCCTTCCAGCACACTTTGCCAATAAGGCACCAACCTTTGCAGCATAGTCTTGTCTCTGTCAAAAGAAGACATCATTAAATTCTAAAAAAAATATATATCAATGCATATTTGACAGAATAAATAAAATTAAATCTATATAAATATATATATTTTTAAATATTATTATATAAAGCTATAAATCTGAAATATTACTAGTAACAACTGACAGAATTCAATAAAGATATAAAACCCTAAGATCAAAAGAAATCAACAAATTTCCTTGATGATTGACATCATTCCCTTTCATAATGTACAAGCATACACGGGATATCTAGCTCCTGCCTTGACGACATAACTGAAGTTTGGCCTGCAGATTTTTTGTTAAATTTGGTAAATAATAGATGAAAATGTGTAAGTAGTGTTTAACATTTTCTCATTTCCTATTTTGCATTTCATAGGGCTTCTGGGCTTCCTTCTGAACAAAATTGCGATTGTGCCAGGCAAAATCCTTAATGAAGTGTTCTTAAGCCCCACGTGAATAGCCACTTGACAAAAGGCACAAACACAATAAAGAAGCAAGAAAGTACTCTGTCAAAAGAAACACAAAAAGTATTTATAAAAAAAAAAATATATCAATGCAATTTTGACAATATAAATGAAACAAAATTATATAAATAAAAAACTACGGTAAATAAAATCTATATTAATATAACAATAATATATTTATCTACATAACAAAATATATTATAGAAATATAAATAAATCTGGAAAACATACTTGTAACAACCAGGCTCTTAGTATTCAAAAAAGGGAAGATCTAGACATGGGCATGAAAGGTACGTCATCAAAAATCTTATCAAATTGATTACCTTCAGAAATTAATAAAGCCCACTAAGACACATTTCTTACCTCATTACTTTGTGGGACACTACAACTGTCTAAAAGAACTGTAACTGCACCAAGAGCAGCAACCTTCAGTTTCTCATCTCCTCCTTCCAGACATGAGAAGATGAGTAACCACACTCGATCCATCATCTGCCAGCAATACTTTTTCTATAAAGGATCCTAGTTGGCCAAGAACCCTGTAAATCAAAAAAATAAAACAATGAAGAAAAAACAAAAGATAATGAAAGGAGAAAATTGAAATTTAAATTCTCCTTAATTTCTTTTATAAATAGGCCATAAGGGCTCAAATCAGAAAAATGATTTCATCTGGTACTGGCTAAATGAAGGTACCATGAATAATGCATCTACTCTACCCACATTGTTTCTTACCATGATAACTGTTGTGAGGATACGATCCAGTTTTGAGTCATCCACAAAGATGATGGTTTTGGGAACTGGATGGGCATCATTCCTTCTGATCACTGAAGAAAAGCACTGGCAAACAACAGATGCCCCCTCAAAGAGAACTTCTTTTACCTCTGAATAAACAAATTTAAAATAAATCACAAGAAAAACTTTTCAGGTCAATCATACTTTCTAAAAATGTGTAACAAATTTTTAAAATCGACAAATAACAAAAGTATATGGATCATCCAAAATAAAAAACACCCCATAAAACCTGTTTCTCTGAGTTCCAGCTCCAGTAACAACAACAAAATTATAAGCAATTTGAAACTTTGTATTTAAAAAATACTGCCAAAACAGAGAAAATAAAAATTTCACATGAATCCTGCTGCTATTACCTAAACCAATAGTTTATGTAATCAGCCATCACTCCAGAGAACAAAAGAGGACTGCGAGTTCCCAAAAATTTGCATGATGGTCATTTTCAGGTTTACATTTGCCTTGTTTCAGTTTCGCCCCTTCCCTGTACTAGTTCAGCTATCACCCCTTTTGTAATATTGATAAAAATTTTTTTAAATAGATATGAAGACCATTTATTTTTAATTTACAGTATTCCCTAACTGTATAACCCTATACAAAAATAGGGTGGAAAAGTATTAGACAAAAATTTTACCTAATTTTTCAGTTTCCAAGGGTTTTTGGTTTTTGTGGCCATCCTCTTTAAAACTTTGGTGGCTGTTTCAGTCTGTAAAACCACCCTTCATCTTTCACACACTTTTGCAAAAGAAGTAAAAAGTGTAATATATTTCTTCCTCCCCACCTTCAAACACGGGACCAACCATGAAAAACTTTTTCTCAGGCAGTATTTTTGGCGGGCCCCAGACCGAATTTATGTAAAATAAATTTTTGTATGAAGGTTTAAAAAAGCCTAGTATCCCATACCCACACCTTAAGTCATACATCATATATATCTACATAATATATGAAAATGGAAAGCACATTGCACAAAGAAGGAAAGAAAAATTAAAACTAACCCGGGGATTTTGACTTTTCATAAAGAAATTTTTTTTTTTTAATACGAACTGTTAAACATTTTTCTGAATATTTTTCACATATAAAAACTGCCAAAAATAATATTCCTTTTGATTACTTTACTTACACATCATCTGCCCTTGGAATCACTTTAAAACCCCTTTATACCCAAAATTCCCCAAAACAGCAGATATCTGAAAAAGCAATCCCTGATGAAAAAATATAGATATAAAAAATAAAAACATGGTCCCTGAAAAGAGACAAAACTTGATAAGATTAAAAAGTTAAAAACTTTCTTAAAAAAAAAAAAAAAAAAACTTTCTAAAGTAAAATACCAATATATCAATGAATATAAATCTCATTTGGGCGGAAAGTTCTATTTTTTTAACCAATGATCCTGACATCTTTTTAAAATTAAATTCAAAAAAAAATATCTTTAAAAATTTTTCCATGCCTTTTATTTCATTTTGTAAAAGTGAAAGAACCAATTATTAAAATTACTGCTTATGAATGTCACTTAGTGTTTGACCTTGAAAATAATCTGCAGTTATCTGCAGTTGCCATTATCAACATCAGAACAGATATATGCTATTTTTTTACTTTTCTATATTTCTCTAAGGTAAAAATTTAGAGGACAGCTTCTGGCTTCTCACCAACTGGCATTCAATCAAAGGTCAACATATCTTCTCCATTACATTCTGGCAAAATAGAGCTTGTAGGCTTCCCTATATTAAAAAAAAGAAACGAGCCAAGATTGCACAGTATGGACTTTCAAAGTTAACATATTCAGTTACTGTGTTGAATATTTCTACAATATCTATCATTTTCAAAGGGGGATATCCTCCACATATAAGGTTTGTTGTTGGTAAGACAATCTGTTACTGCAGTGGGCCAAAGATAGCACTGCTTCTTGAAAAGGCAACTTCCACACTGACTCCATTGAAAACTGGGAGTTTTATTTTGCCCTGCATGGACTCGCACATCTTCACAAGCTGAATCTCTATCCATAAAATACAAATGAATGCCATTAATGTGAAAAACAACAAAAAAGAAATAATAACACTAATGTCCACTCTAATTTTGTGGGGTAACAATAAAGGCTCTCCAACCCTAATTTTAAACATTTTAGACAGGGAAACGGGGGTGCGATTCTTTACATTTGTAAAAGCTCTGGATATTTACCCAAGAAAATACCTAGAAACCACTGTTGTCATTCATTGAAAAATATTTGTGTTCATTTGGATAGAACAAGTTAATGTTAATAGAAAGGACTTAATTTCTCAGCCAATGCGGGTGTTTCCTAATGGTTAATGGTTAATGGTTAAAAGCAAGATAAATGTGCTACACATCTAAGGTCATGTAGCACTATAGTTAATGTTAGGGAAGGGTGGTTGAGTTAGTGATTAGTTGTCTAAGTTGGGCAAAGGAATTGGTGAGTGAAAGGGTTAGAGTCGGGTGTGATAAGGAGTTAGATTAGATGGAGGATATGTATGCATTTGAGGAAAGAGAATAGGTTGTTGAAACAGAAAGTGTGGGACTCTGTAAGGATGTCTGATAGGTTGGGAGGTCGGTGAAGCGAGGATAGGTGGGGAAAGCAGAGGTAAGTATGGACGAGACATAAAGGGATGTGGGAAGAGACAAAATGATAATTGGGGATTGGTATGGAGGATGTGTAAGAAAGGTCTCTTGAAGGCATACAATAGATGGGTTGTAAGAGGAAAGGATATGACAAAGGTCAGGTCTGTGGGAGTGGAAACCCGCAAATATTCCAATGAAGGATAGTTATACTTTAGTGATATAGATTGTAGTACGTTTTGGAGATTTTGAGGGGGAAGCAACTAGAGGGTGGGATAAGGACCAAGAGGTCTGAGATGGGAGAGGTGTGGGAGTTGGTGTTCTACTAGGAGGGGTATTAGGAGACGGAAGGTCTGTGGAAGGGGATACTTGTGACATAAGAGATTCACGTGTGTATCAAGGAGGGAGTGGAAGGGATAGAGGGGACGGTGGGAGGGTTACATAAGGGATTCACGTGTGTATCCAGGAGGGAATGGAAGGGATAGAGGGGATGGGCGTGTTGGGAGGGGTTAGGAGGATAGGGTGTAGGGGGGATATCGTTAGGAGGAGGATGGATATCAGCAGTTACTTGGAGTGTGAAAGGAGCAGGAGTTGTAAGATTTGGAGGTTGAGTGTCAGTTTTCATTAAGTAATCTTGAATATTTTCAATAGTTTCTTCTGAGGAGTTGGTTCGGGAGTTTTGGGGGATAAAGGATTTCTTGTGAGGGGGGGAAGAGAGGATTGGTGTCTCAAGCGTAGGGGCAAAGGAAGGTGGAGGTGTTTGTGTGGTAGGGGGGTGGAACGTTTGTTCTGTCTGTTACAGGTAGTGCGAGGAGGGAGAGGGGAAGGTGTTGGGGTTGTAGTGGTGATTGGAGTATCTGTAGTAGAGATTGGAGTGTCTGGGTTTAGGATGGCAAAAGAGTTTGACTGGGGAAGGTAGGAGGTAGAAGAGGGGGATTCAAAAGAGTTTGACTGGGGAAGGTGGGTGGGTTTTAGGAGAATGGTAGATGAGCAGTATTACTGGGTAAGGAGTAAGAGAGAAACCACGTCGACATGCTCCTGTCTGGCTTCACGTAGTGTGAGTCAAGTTTGAATCTGAGAGTTGCTACCTCAGACTCAAATTTGTAGGTGGGACAGCCCCTATAAAATACATTATGGGGGCGCCACAGTTGGCACATGTGCGTGATTGGCAGACCAGTTAGATCGGGTATGGCCAGGTTGGGACATAGTGGGCATCTGGCTGTGGAACGGCAATGTTTGGCTGGGTGTCCTAGACGCCAACAATTTGGCACTGACGTGGAGGAGGTTGGTATGGACGAACAGGGAGGGATTCTCCTCTATGTAGACGTTAAAGGGAAGGTCATGTCTACGGAAGGTAATTTTGGCTATGTTAGTGGGTTTCTTTCGATGACCTCTGGGGGGAATGGAGTAGTATTGTACTGATGTTGCATCATAGTCTGTGAGACAGGCAAGTAGGTCTTCTCCACAGTCTGACCAATCTTTGTCATAGACTGGGCAATTTGTGGGGAGATTGAAACTGTTCCAGTGCAAGTATTGAGGGTTGGATGGGGTTCTGCAAGGATGGGGTTACCATATAGGTCAGTTAGTTTTGTTAATGCTATAGCTTGGTTTTCGGATGTTACTGTGACAAGACAGGAGCGGTCGGGTCGGCTACGGAAAGAGACTTTAACTACTTGTTTTTGGAGACATTGTTGGAAGAGAAGGGTGTTGTCAGAGTAGGAGCTGTGGGAGGGATCACCAAAAAACGTTCCCATTTGGCTGCGCTAAAGAGAGTATTCAAGATTGTTGTAGAGATAGGGGTAGTAGAAGGGTGGGGGTGTGACGAAGATGGAGTAGTGTTGAGGGAGGTAGTGTTATGGAGAGGTGGGCAATAAGGCTGTAAGGTATTAATAAGGGAGGATGGGGTGGTTGATGTTGGAGGTTGTGGGGATACAGGTGTTGAAGTTGAGCATGCTGGAAGAGTGGAAATGTTCCTTAAGGGTTGATTGTTGGCTACTGTACTAGTAGGCATTGATGAGGGGGTAGTTATTGCAGTGTTCGGAGCCGTTGGTCAAAGGAGAGCCTGGGGTCAGGGAATCGGATGGGTTTACATCGTTGGGGCTATTGATAAAGGGCAAGCCTCATTGCCCCTACTAGTGGGGATATGTTTTCATTACTGGCCATGGTAAGCCTGGGTTATGTTGGGGATAAAAACAGTCCACCCCTCAGGGTCCCCTTGAGGAGTAAGGGCTAGGTAACAAATCTGGGGAATACCGTGCCCATGGCTCCCTCAGGCCGTTCAGGACTGGCACAAAGCCAGCCTTTCATCCTTTCAGCACGGCTCTCACACCTTAGGAGGTGGATAGTAGAAGGGTTTGGTGAAGGGACAGAAACGAAAAGTGGGAAGGAAAAAAAGGCCATGCAAAATTAGTTGAGTCGAGGGCTGAGTCCCAAGGTTGGGAGTTCCCCATCATTGGGTCCCAGTCTCCTCCTCCTAAGCCCCCCCACGACAACAACGGGCAAGGGATTGGGGGGAGGGGGGGTCTCCTAAATAATTTGCCATTCTCAACATAAATAGCTAATACAAAAGATAGTGACATGCTCAGATATCCAATAAGAGGCATTAGAAACATATATTTCTTCTTCTTTCTTCTTTTATAGGGTTTTAGACTTTTGAAGTCTATATTCCCTGGATCTTTGATTCTTGGTTCTTCTTTGTTGATTGGAGTTTTTATATTATGTCTATTATTTTTTATCTTTGTAGGAAGATCTTGAAATGTCTTAATATGTAGTATTTCTTAGCTGATGAATATTCTTCACCTGTTATTAAAAGAGACATATTTGGATTATTTATATTAATTCTTTTTAATGATTCATAGAATTTCATCTATGTGAGTTAAATCTTGGGCATTGAAGTGTTAGGTGTTCTATGGTTTCTGCTTCATGTTGGCACCATCTGCAAGTTGGGTCTGTCTCCATTTTTATTTATATAGATGTTGTTTTAATCTTGTGTGTTTTGTTTTTATTCGTGATAAACAAACATCAATTCTTCTTGACCATTCATTGGTTTGTATCTTTGATATAATAGTTTTTGTGTTTAGAATTTCTATCAACTGTTCTTCCCATGTTTTTCTGTTCTTATTTTTTATCTCTTTTATAGATTGTTAATGTCTTTTGTTATGGCTGTGGAATTTATTCATTCATGTGTGCTTTTTTAGCAGCTTGATCTGCTATTTCATTGCCTCTAATGCCTTTATGTGACGGTATCCATTGAAATATGATATTCGTTTTTGTTTTGCTAATGTGAGTATATTTGTTGTATTTCGTATGTGATTTGTTTGTATGTTTTGGGTCTGTGATTTACTATTAATTGTAGTGTTGAAAAGGAGTCTGTGAAGATTATTGAGTTTGCTATTTTATTATTTTGAATGTAATGCAATCCTTGTTTTATTGCAAATAACTCTGCTTCGGTTATATCTGGCATTTTGGTAGCTTCCAGATTGTTGTAATGTTAGCATTTGGATAAATATTGCTGCTGAAGCTGAATTGGCTCTTTTATTTTCAATCCATCTGTGAATTTTTTTTGTTGTTGCCTATATGTTATCTTTTCTAACATCAGAAACTGTTTTTAATATTTGTTCTGAAAGATCTTTTGATATACCATTATAAACTGAGTTCTTAAATGTTGTGAGATATCATACCATGGTGGTACTGGGGTGATGTTCTGTACTATACTTGTTGATATATTTAGCTTTAAATGTTTACAGGTTTCTATGGCTCTGTAAATTAACAATTTTTATCTTCATTATATTATTGCTTATTAGTGTGTTATCTGGTTTCTCTAATATTTTGCTAGTTGAATACATTTATTTCCTTTTTTCTTATTTCTATTGGTATTTTGTTAGTTAATGCTTCAAGGGATATTATTGGGGTGATCTAAATAACTTGTTGCTATCCTAGTGCTAGATTTTGTACTGTTCTAGTTTTTTAATTCTGTATTTTTGCATTTTCATAAATGATATTCCATTCTCTATTTAGTTTGATATATATTTTATAAAATTTAAGCAGTGGTTCGTTATTTGCACCCCTTCTGTATGAGGATAGTTTTTTCATGATATCTATCCTTTTTAAAGATATTATTTTTACGTTTCAATATGGTCTTTCCAGTTTAGTCTTGGTGAGTCAAATCTTAATCCTAAGATATCATGTTTGTTTGTGAAATCCATTTCTTCATTATCTATTTTTATGTTAGGTATATTTCTTATACCTCTTATGTGTAAAACACATTTATTTTGCTTTTTGTTAAGTTTACTTTTAAATCCCATGTGGTTTGCCATTCTTTAAGATGTCTTAGAGCTCTTTCTAGATTAATTGTTGCTTCAGTTAAATCTTTATTTGTGGTTATTAGCATTATGTCATCTGCATATATTATTTTATTTACATTTCCTGGTAATTTTAGGTCTGTTATCATTATATTGAATAATAATGGGCTTATTGGGGAGCCCTGAGGTACCCCACTGACATTTTCCTTTTTCAGATATTTCTTCACCTATCTTTATTGAAATGTTCTTTCTTTAAGAAAAACTGTAGATCCATTTTAATGAAATACCATTAATTCCTAATTTTAACATTTTAGTTAGTAGTGCGTCATGATTTACTGTGTCAAAAGCTTTTTCTAAGTCTATACAGGCTAACAATGCATGTTTTTTATTTTTAAATGCATTATTTATGTGTGCATCTATTATTTCTATTGTACTTTTATTTGGTCTAAAACCTGTAAGATTTTCATCTAGTTTTTTATTTACTTCTAACCACCAATTTATTCTCTTTGTTTTTATATTTTCAATTTTTTTTTTTTTTGTTATTCGACTAATAATGGTTAATGGTTAATGGTTAAAAGCAGAGAAATGTGCTAGACATCTAAGGTCATGTAGCACTATAGTTAATGTTGGGAAGGGTGGTTGAGTTAGTGATTAGTTGTCTAAGCTGGGCAAAGGAATTGGTGAGTGAAAGGGTTAGGGTCGGGTGTGGTAAGGAGTTAGATTAGATGAAGGATATGTAATAGGTTGTTGAAGCAGAAAGTGTGGGATTCTGAAAGGATGTCTGATAGGTTGGGAGGTCGGTGAAGGGAGGATAGATGGGGGAAAGCAGAGGTACGGGTTGTTTCAAAACGTGGGCACGATAATAGGATGTGTGGGATTGAAAGGGGAACATTACATAAGGAACAAGGAAGATACGGATAACTGTGCAAGGGACATTGGTTTGAAAGGGAGGTGTGACATATGGTGTTTTCTGATTGATAAGTATGGATGAGATGATAATTGGGGATTGGTATTGGAGGATGTGTTAGATATGACGAAGGTCAGGTCTGTGGGAGCGGAAACCGCGAATATTCTAATGAAGGATAGTTATACTTATGATTTGAGGGGGGAAGCAGCTAGAGGGTGGGAAAAGGACTGAGAGGTCTGAGATGGGAGAGGTGTGGGAGTTGGTGTTCTACTAGGAGGGGTATTAGGAGATGGAGGGTCTGAGGAAGGGGATACTTGTGACATAAGGGATTCACGTGTGTATCCAGGAGGGAGTGGAAGGGATAGAGGGGATGGTGGGAGGGATAATGTGGGCGGGGTTGGGGTCGGGGGGGATGGGCTGTGTTGGGAGGGGGTAGGAGGATTGGGTGTAGGGGGGATATCGTTAGGAGGAGGATGGATATCAGCAGTTACTTGGAGTGTGGAAGGAGCAGGAGTTGTAAGATTTGGAGGTTGAGTGTCAGTTTTCATTAGGTAATCTTGAATATTTTCAATGGTTTCTTCTTCTGAGTTGGTTTGGGAGTTTTGTGGAATATAGGATTCTTGTGAGGGGGGGAAGAGAGGACTGGTGTCTCAAGCAAAGGAGTAAAGGAAGGTGTGGTAGGGGAAGAGGGGGTGGAACGTTTGTTCTGTCTGTTACGGGTAGTGCGAGGAGGAGAGGGGAAGGTGTTGGGGTTGTGGTGGTGATTGAGATATCTGTAGTAGAGATTGGAGTGTCTGGATTTAGGATGGCAAAAGAGTTTGACGGGAAGGTAGGAGGTGAAGAGGGGGGTTAGATGTAGGGGGGGTGGGTTTAGGAGAATTGGTAGAATGAGCAGTATTACTGGAGTAAGGAGTAAGAGAGAAACCACGTCAACGTGCTTCTTGTCTGGCTTCACGTAGTGTGAGTCCAAGTTTGAATCTGAGAGTTGCTACCTCAGACTCAAATTTGTAGGTGGGACAGCCCCTATAAAATACATTATGGGGGCCGCCACAGTTGGCACATGTGCGTGATTGTGCAGACCAGTTAGATCGGGTATGGCCAGGTTGGGCACATAGTGGGCATCTGGCTGTGGAACGGCAATGTTTGGCTGGGTGTCCTAGACGCCAACAATTTTGGCACTGACGTGGAGGAGGTTGGTATGGACGAACAGGGAGGGATTCTCCTCCAATATAGACGTTAAAGGGAAGGTCATGTCTACAGAAGGTAATTTTGGCTATGTTAGTGGGTTTCTTTCGATTACCTCTGGGGGGAATGGAGTAGCATTGTACTGACGTTGCATCATAGTCTGTGAGACAGGCAAGTAGGTCTTCTCCACAATCTGACCAATCTTTGTCATAGATTGGGCAATTGAAACTGTTCCGGTGCAACTATTAAGGGTTGGATGGGGTTCTGCAAGGATGGGGTTACCATATATGTCTGTTAGTTTTGTTAATGCTATAGCTTGGTTTTCGGATGTTACTGTGACAAGACGGGAGCGGTCGGGTCGGCTACGGAAAGAGACTTTACCTACTTGTTTTTGGAGACATTGTTGGAAGAGAAGGGTGTTGTCAGAGTAGGGAGCTGTGGGAGGGATCACGAAAAATCGGTCCCATTTGGCTGCGCTGAAGAGGGTATTCAATATTGTTGTGGTGATAGGGTAGTAGAAGGCGGTGGCGTGCGTGACGATGGAGTAGTGTTGAGGGAGGTGTGTTAGGGGGAGGTGGGCAACAAGGCTGTAAGGTATTAATAAGGGAGGATGGGGTGGTTGATGTTGGAGGTTGTGGGGGTAGAGGTGATGAAGTTGAGCGTGCTGGGAAAGTGGAAATGTTCCTTAAGGATTGGTTGTTGGCTACTGTACTAGTAGGCATTGATGAGGGGGTAGTTGTTGCAGTGTTCGGAGCCGTGGTCAAAGGAGAGCCTGGGGTCAGGGAATCGGATGAGTTTACATCTTTGGGGCTATTTGATAAAGGGGCAAGCCTCATTGCCCTAATAGTGGAGATAAGTTTTCATTATTGGCCATGGTAAGCCTGGATTATGTTGGGGATAAACAGTCCACCCCTCAGGGTCCCCTTGAGGGGTAAGGGCTAGATAACTAAATCAGGGGAATACCGTGCCCATGGCTCCCTCAGGCCGTTCAGGACTGGCACAAAGTCAGCCTTTCATCCTTTCAGCACGGCTCTCACACCTTAGGAGGTGGATAGTAGAAGGGTTTGGTGAAGGACAGAAACGAAAGGTGGGAAGGAAAATAAAGACCATGCAAAATTAGTTGAGTCGAGGGCTGAGTCCAGGTTGGGAGCTCCCCATCATTGGGTCCCAGTCTCCTCCTAAACCCCCCCACGACAACAACGGGCAAGGGATTGGGGGGTATTCGACTAATAAATCTATAAGATTTTGTCTCTGATGGATTTTTGTCTGGTTTTTATTGGATTTATTATACATTTTTAAATTCTTGTGGATATTCTCCTTTATTCCAGTATTGTTTATTTGTTTTAAAATTTTGTTTATTATTTTTACTGGAGCATTGGAGGGTTGTTCTTTATTTATCAAGTAATTTAACTCTGTCTTTTTGTCTGAATTGATCTTATATTCCAAATATTATTTTATTCATTAAAGTGTTTAATTAAATTCTTAAATATTGGCATTATTTCTTTATTGTATTTGTGATAATTTCTAGGAATGATTTATCTGAGTTCATATTGTTAATTAAGTTTGTGATTATGTTGCCCACTTCCTTTATTGTCTCTATCCATGAGAAATCTCTATTTTTTTTTTACTTTTTGTGTTTTCATTTCTTTAATTGGGTTGGTAACAGGAGAATCATTTTGAGTTAAAGGTTTAGTGAGTGTTTGGTTTGGGTCGTTTTGTTTTTCCCTTGGGTTTTCTTTGTCTGTTTGTTTTGTTTGTTCTGGTGTGTGTGCTATGTCATTTTGTTTGTTATTTGTATTTTGTATTTTTTTTTCTTTTGGGTGTTCTTTGTTCTAATGTTAAGCTTGAGATTGGTTTTAGTTCTTGAAACTGTTTCTTTATTTCTAGGTTGTTTGGTGTTATGTTTTTGGTGTTTATTTTGTGCTTCTTTGTGTATTTTGCATGTATTAGTGTTAGGTGCTAAAAAAAAAGGTAACACCGGCACTCTCCATGGAAAGGAACTGGGGACCCTACCATGTACTTACTCCAAGAGCATCACAACATGAAAAAACTAAGTATCATGCTGTGACCACGGCGGCTCAGACATGAACCTACTGTTAAAATAAGAAGTGTTAGGTGCATGATTTTCCTGGCAGTAGAAAAAATATTCTGTATTTATACAATCTTATAACTATGATCAAATTGACTGCATTTACTGCATCTTTTTTTATTTTTACATGACATTACCCCATGGCCATATCTAAGACAGTTAAAGCATTTGGGTATTGGGAAAGTGTTTTGGGTTTACTGTATAGGAGGTATGCCCTATTTCAACTTTTCTGCTAGGGGGCCTTTAAATGTTAATCTTAATGATTTTGTTTCTATCCATTGTTTTCAGTTTTTTTATCTTTATTAATTCTTTTTATTCTTATTACCTCTTTTTATTTCTGAATTCTTTCTGCTAATTGTTCTATTTTATCTTCTATTTCTTCAGGACTTAATTTCAACTGGGAATATTGTTCTGTAAGAACAACCTATGTTCTTACTGGAGGCTGGCTGTTACATATAACTTTCCATTCTCCCTTTTTTTGAATTGAATTTGAATTTTTGAATTTTTTTATGTCTTTGACTTCAAATCTTATTGCTTTTCCAATACCCAGTACTCTTAAGGAGTCTTCAATACTATATTTTTTGAATTCAGATTTGTTTATATATTCCGTTAGTTTTATGGATTATTGAAGAAGTTGGAAGATTTTGTTTCATCTGCTAAGCTTATTATGATAACATTGGGGTTATCTTGCCTGTTAATTGCTGGGTCATGGGGTGTGATCGGTTCTGCTTCCACGCTGTTCCTGCCGGTTTCGTGTTTTCTTGGATGCTTGGGATTTGGATCTTGTTCGCTGTCACAGTTTTCTCTGGTCTTTCATTTGATTGGGAATCGTAAATCATTTCTTTTTTCTCCGGGTTTCTGAATTAAGTTCAGGGTCCATTAATTAGCCTTATGTTCACTGCACTCAAAGTATTAAAGTTAGTTTAGATGTTCTCTCCGTGAAGGTTCGAACGGTCAATATTACATTTGAGAAATCTCACGGAAGGCCGATTAGCGCGAACCGACGCACTTTGTTTACGCCATGCCTGACTGCGTTCGTTGTATATCATGGCTTGGGATTCGGTTGCGTGTACGGAGTTTATGTTACAATGTATCAACATATCAATATGAAAAATGACGAATATTTATATAATTTTGTATAAAATTGTGACTACGTATGCGTTCATGACTAGAAAATACAGAAATATCCTTGACTATCTGAATTTTACACACTCACAAACTCGAACTAAATAGGATAATAAATTGTGTGTGTGTGTGTGTGGGGGGGTGTGTAAGTGTGTGCGTAAGTGTGTATATATATATAAATATAAATATGTGTATATTTACACACACGCACACTATTAATAAGGAAAGGATATTAGTATAAAGGAAATGGAGATTCAGCAAGATCCCATAGTAGAAACTAAAGGCGGATGAGGTAGAAACAAACGGAATAAATATAATAAGAACCACAGTGTACATGCCACTTCATACATCGATACAGTCAAGAGAATAAAATAATAATAATAATAATAATAAATCAAGAGACGTTAAAGAGCCTGGAAGAAGTGCTACAATTTCGGGAAACTAATGCAAAAGAAATCCCAGAGCTCAGCCAGATTCGTGGAATGCAAAATGACTCGAAGTCATAAATGATTTTTTTCTCTCCAGAATGTAACAGAAAAATACCAGCATAAGAGGGCTTGATAGACTGTCTGTGCTTAACCTAATAATTACAAACATAAAGACGACGTAAGGATATGGATGATCATGTAGTAATTAGGTTGAAATACTTTCTGCTACAAGAAAACTCATCGTAAGGAAAGAAAAGAAAAGTACAAAGAGAGGTAATTATAAAAGCCTTAAAGATTTCTTTGATGGCATAAACTAGGAAATCCTCCTGTACGAAGAGAAACTTGATATGCAACATTCTAAATTTTTCGGTCTATAAACAAGTAGAAAATTTTATCAAGATTCAAAACTGGGACAAGAAATAACCAAAAAAAAACCAGCTTCTTTGGGAAGGCTCAGAAAGCATAGATCCTAACCGGCGTATAAATGGTATGAAGTAGGGAGAAATGAATATACCAAACCATGAGGGAGACGAAATTAGACTTTGAAAAGATATAATCAATATATGTGCAAAACCAACCCAAGCTCTTCTTTAATTACATAAATAGTAAGACTAAAAGTAGAGATCAAATTAGCGCCATCAAAGACAATGTCATCGTTTATACTAAAGAAGAGGAAATGTGTGAAATCTTAATGAGAAATTTCAGTCATTGTTTGTTCTGGTCCATACTTTGAAATAACGAGTAACCGTACAAATGTAAATCAGAATATCGAAAATATCACACGCGAAAAGAATGAAAAAAAATCTACTGAAAGGGTTAGACAAGAATAAAGCTGAAGGACCAGATGAGATATCTAACTAGGTTCTGAGGGAATGTGCCGAAGAATTATGTACTCCGTTATTGTTAATATCCAAATTCAGAGAGACAAGGAAAACTACCAAAAGATTGGAAACTTGCTAATGTTACACCTTTATACAAGAACGGCGACAAGCAAAACCCTCTCATTTATAAACCGATTTCGTTAACTAGTGTGGTGTGCTGTTAGAAAGAGTAATTAGGAAACAGTGGGTTGAAGTACTTGAGAAACACAACATGATATCAAATAAACAATTTGGTTTTAGGGAAGGGAGGTCATGCATAGCAAATCTGTTTCTATAATAGAGTTTCTGAGATATTACAAGAAAGAGCCGGCTGGGTGGATTGTGTATATTTAGACTTTAAGAAGGGATTTGATAAGGTGTCTTATAAAAGACTATTATGGAAATTAGAACACCTAGGTGGAGTGAAAGGCAAACTCCTCGAATGGATGGAGGACTTTCTTCGTGAAAGACAAATGAGAATCATAATTAGAGGGGACCACTCTACATGGCGACGGGTAACTAGCGGAGTACCTCAAGGATCGGTACTTGGCGCCGATTATGTCTAGCATTTTCATAAATTATTTAAAGACAAATATAAGCCCAGGTAGTTATCCGAATAAGTTTGCAGACGACTCGAATTGCAAAAAAGAATAACTGACGATGTTCATGCATTGTCCAAGTGAACTATCATTGGACGTACATGGAATGTCTACCAAAGTTTGGAACATTCTA
>NC_051422.1:21110896-21128396 GCF_015228065.2 Penaeus monodon
ACAAAAAGGGCTCCTCCCTTTTTTCTTCCCCCTCTTTTTCCCTTCTGCCCCCCCTTTTTCTTCTCTTTTTTTTTCTCGGTTTTTTTTTAAAACCAAAAGCCCCTCTTCTCCTTTTCCCTCTCCCTCTCTCCCTCTTTCACTCTCCTCTCCCCTTCTCCCTTCTCTTCCTCCTCCTCTTCTCCTCCCTCCCCCTTCCCCCCTCCCCCTCCTCTCTTCTCCCCCCCTCTCTCTTCCTCCCTCATCTCTCTCCCTCTCTCTCTCTCCACTTCCCCTCACAAACGCCAAAAGTGGCAAAAACCCCAAAACCACCCACACCACACACACCCACACCCACAACACACCACACCCCACAACACCCACACACCACCAACCACCGATATTTAGAGCCTTGAGAAAACATTCAAGGTGTTTAAAATGGCAAAGGTTGTATCTGGTAGTGGGATCTGTAAATTGGGTTTTACCCATATTACCCATATTATAAAAAATTTTAATGATATGATACGTTCAAAATTAGATAATTTTTTGGGGTTTTCGAAATTTCTTCTGCAAAAATTAATTCTACCATTTTTAAAAGTTGGCAGCCCACGCGGAGTTTTGCGCTGTTCCCCCCAGGAAGCAGAGAAAGGTTTTTTAAAAATTAAAAGGAAAAAATGAGCGAAAAAAGTCTTTTTACCCGAACTTGTGAGGGTCCTCGTTTTTTAAAAAATGCTGAGCCACGGTGCCCCGACATTCCCTGCCGAGGTCAAAAAATGTACAAGTCTTAAACCATCGAAAGTTGGGGGAAGTATTAGACTTTTGCTATTACTGCCTTTGTTTGTAGCTTTGCACGTATTGTGAACCCCGGGCGGCTGTAAAGGTAACGCCGTCAACACTATGTACCCGGGGAAATTATTGGCCTCCCATTTGGGGCCCCCCCCTGTTTGGTTTTGCTTTTTTGAAAAATTCTCTCAAATGGCCCCCTTTGGTGGAGGCTCGCGAGGAGGATACAAATATAAGTTGTATCTTATCTATCGATTTATTTACTTTTTTTTCTATTTTGTTTTCACAATTTATTTTTTTATATTGGTTTTGATGTTGCACTCGCTACGTAAGCTTGGTTTATTTCCAAAATACAGCTAGATTTTGTGACAAGTGAAATCTGTTGACGGAGTTAGTTAGTGCGTATCCTCGCGTGCCTTCGGGATATTAAAAAGTACCGAAATGCCAGTCTGATCAATAACAAATTATAAAAGGTGAAAAAATTAACACTCTCCTACTATTACTATTATAAATAAAATGGAAAATCAGTGAAAATGACTTCAACACGACCCCAGAGGGATTAAGAAGGGATATCTGAAATCCAGCAATCCTTAACGTAGACCATAAACACCGACCAGAACTAGCGTAAGGGATACACGCACTTAAATATCATGTTAAGGGTTTTTTGTATCTTCACTCCTCTTAAAAGTGACACCACATTATTAAGCACTTGTGATGAAAGTACCCACGCCTTTGGAAGAACCCAACTAAATTACCTTGTGTAGTTACTTGGCGTTAGTTCTATACGCTGTTGTCGTTGACCGCAGAATATGTGTTCTGTGTCGATATTCTCTGGTGTTTTTCATGGCAGTTCTATTCTTCATTAGGGTTTTTCTGGGGGTTCTATGTGGATGTCCTGTGGGGGTATCTTATAGATGCAGTCCATGTAGGTATTCTTTAACTGCATTCAAAGTGGGTTTCAATGCGATATTCTACGTGAGAATTTATTGTGGGTTTTCTATGCGTATTTCTTTACGATGAGACTTGCCCTAAATTTTTCCACGACAGTTCGTTCCATCTTGATTTCTATGCGGGTAATCTACGCAGCTATTTCATGTGGACTTTCCATGTGGATATTCTCTGTGGAATTAATTAACTCGGAGACTCATCACAATTTCCTCGACCATTAAAGAGACTGCTGTGGAAATATAGCAAAAGAAATATCCTGAGCTTGCTGGGTTTTTAAAGTCCATTTCTTTCGATAATATATAAAAGAAAGAAAGGAGAGAGAAAGAGGGGGGAAGAAGAAAAAATGATATGAAGGAGGAAAGGAGAATAATAATAATGATCATAAAATGATCATGTTATGATGATAATGATGATGATAAGATAATGGTGATGAAAATGATGAGATGATAACAACACCAATAATAATGATAATGTTAATAATAATAATAATGATAATAATAATAATATATAATAATAATGTTATGATAATGGCAATAATAATAATGATAATAATAATAAAAGATATTAATAACAATAGTAGTAGTAGTAGTAGTAGTATAGTAGTAATGATGATGATGATGATAATGATTAATAATAAAATAATAATAATAATACTAATAATAATAATAATAATAATTAATAATAATAATAATAATAAAGATAATAATAATAATAATGATTCCCCCGAGACCATGAAGTACCGGTTTGGCGTCCGGCGGGGCTAGTCTGTCTCATGGGTGGGGGGGACTCTTTAGCTTTAAATAGCAACCTCCCTAGTGATGTATCACGATAAAAATACGGTGGTGTGACACCTTATCACCACAATCTCTTATGAGTGTAATGCCAAATCAAAAAACCCAGACACCACGGCTTTGTGACCCTGGGGCTCCGGTTCGAGGCTTTTACGTTTTGGGGAAACTGACCTTTTTTTTTCCAATTTCAAAAACCGCCCCCCCGTTCGTTTTCCCCATTTTTTTTTGATTTTTTTTTTTGGGGGGGGGGGGAAAAAAAATGGGGGGGGCTAAAAAAAAAGATTTTATTTTTTGGGGAATTTTTTTTCCCCCAAAATTTTTGGGGGGGGGGGGGGGGGGGGGGGGGGGGGGGGGGGGGGGGGGGGGGGGGGGGGGGGGGGGGGGGGGGGGGGGGGGGGGGGGGGGGGGGGGGGGGGGGGGGGGGGGGGGGGGGGGAAAAAAAAAAAAAAAAAAAAAAAAAAAAAAAAAAAAAAAAAAAAAAAAAAAAAAAAAAAAAAAAAAAAAAAAAAAAAAAAAAAAAAAAAAAAAAAAAAAAAAAAAAAAAAAAAAAAAAAAAAAAAAAAAAAAAAAAAAAAAAAAAAAAAAAAAAAAAAAAAAAAAAAAAAATTTATTTATTTTTTGGGAAAAAAGAGCTAATAATAAATTGGAGAGAAGGGGAATAAAAAAAAATTTTGAGGGCGTTTTTTAGGAAATTTTTGGATATTAAAAGGAGGAAAAAAAAAAGGAGGGGGGAAAAATGTGGGGGAGAAAATATTTGTTGAATTAAAGGGGTAATTTTTGAAATTAAGAAAATTCAATGTTGAAAAGAAACGAAAAAACCTTTAAAAAATTGTAAGAAAAAAAAAGAGAAAAAATAATAATATTTAATTAAAACCAAAAATAAGAAATAATAATTATAAAAACTGTAGGGGGTTTGAGAGGGGTTAAAGAGAGGGGAATTTTAAACTAAAAAAATTTTAAAATTAAATAATAAAAAAAGAAAATTAAAATCAGAAAAAACAAAGGGGTAATAAAAAAAATGAAAAATTGTTTAATGAAAGAAAATATTAATAAAAAATTAAAATTTAAAAATTAAAAAAAAATGTTAAAAATAAAAATTAAAGAAGATCGGGTTCCCCTTCGACCTGAACTTTATTTTGCAAATTTTTTTTTTAAAAATTTGGGTGGGGGTAAACAACAAACGGGGTACCAGAGCTGGGGATAGAAGGTTTTGGGTGTATTTGGACCGGAAGAGGAAAAATCAAATGCAGAATTTTTGATAAAGAATTTTTTAAAAGGGAAATACGGGAAGTAAAAATGTTTGAAATGTGAAAAACAAAAAGAAATCCAACTAAATTTCCCCAGGAAGAGGGCCAGGATTTGGAAAAATGACCACCAGCCAAAAAAAAGATTGGTGACACTAAATAAATTTAGGAAAGTTTAAGGGAACCCCAAAGGAATTTTTGTAGAGGTGGAAAGGGAACTTTTGAAATTTTTAGGCGATAAATGGTATGAGAAATGAAAGGAAAAAAATGTTGTAGTTTTATAAGAGAAACCCTCCTGAAAAAAAAAGGTTTAGGAAAAGATCGGGAAAAAAGTCATTGAACAAACACCAAGATTCCAAAAGGGTATGGCCCTTTTTGGATAGAAAAAATATAATTCGTTCCCCATTGAAAAAAGAAAGTTTGGGATAGCGAACTGGATTTTTGAAAAGAAGCTGGGGAGTGGAATTGCCAAAATTCCTGGGGAACCGCGAGGGGGAAATGTTAAAAGGGGTTTTTTGGGGGAAAAGGTACCTTTGTTTTTTGGGAGATATAAACTCAACAAAAAATAAAAATCTGTGAGTGGGGGAAAAAAGGATTAAACTGAAAATACCCTTTAGGTAAAAATAATTCCGATAAAAAGATAGCCCCCCCAAAATAAGATACCAAATTTTTTGTACAATAAGGGGGATTTGAACAGAAAATGTGGGGAGTAAAAAGGGGTTTAAAGAGGAAGGGGATAGAATCCGATAAAGAGAATAAAAGGGGAACAAGAGGGGTTTTATGGGGTATTTTTGGAAAAGGTAAGGGAAAATGAAATGAAAGAGAAAAAATAATTAAAAAACAAAAAGGGGCGAGGTTTAATTTAATGAGTTAAATGGAAGAAACAAAGTAACTGCATTTCCGGGCAGAAAATATTAAATTCGGAAAATGCTAGAGGGGGGGGGCGAAATACCCCAAACAAAAACAAGAAAAAAACCTACATGAGGGTCCCAGACCCCAAAAGTGTGTAGAAAAACAATTTAAAAAGGAAGGAAGGGGTGTGGCTTTATGGGGGGAAAAGTTAAAAAAAAAAAGCTTAATTTTTATGTGGAAATCAGAGAGTTGTTGAAAAAGGGGTTTTTGGGCCAAAAAAAAAATCGCGGGAACAATGAGAAAAGAATTAAAAGGAAAAAAGGGAAGTCTAAAACCAAAAGGCGGGCAGGAACGGGGGCATTCGTTGGGAAATCCCAAGGGGGAAAAAGGGTTAAATTTTTTTATGGTGTAAAAATTTAAGGTTGAAACAAAGACTCCTATGGTATACAAACGAAAGGGCCAAATACGTGGTTATATAAAAGAGGAAAGCCCCGGGGTAAAATGTGGGGTAAAAAGGTAAAAAAGATACCAAATTTGTTTTAGAGTGAAAAAAAATTTTAAAAAAAGGGGAAAAAAGGGAGTCACGATCGGCAAAGAAAGTAACGGGGATTTGTGAGACATGGCTTGGCATTAATAAGGGGGTCTTACCAAAAACCCCAAGTGTTGTTGAAAAGAGGGTAAAAATTTGGGGAATCTTTAATGGAAAATAAGGGAAAAAAACCCATTTAGTTTTTTGGAAAAAAAGAGGTTAAAGTTGATAGGCCTCCCGCAGAAAAAGGGAGAAAAAGAATTAAAAGGAAAAAAAAACCAAACAAAAAGGGAAAAAAGGGGTTTGGGGCTGGCGGTAAATTTTTCCAATGATTGGGGGGGGGCCCCCTCGGAAGCAAAAAAAATCTGAATTTTGTTAAAAAAGGACTTGGGTTGAGGTTAACGAGGGAAAAGCTTTTTCGGCAAAGAATACAGAAAGGAAAAAAATTTTAAAGGGAAGGAAAACTGTTTTTAAAACTTTTGTTTCATGTTTTGAAAGGAAAAAAAGGGGTAAGAACAGCCGGAAAATCTTAACAATTTAAAAATGAAATATTAAAAAAGAATAATAAATTAAAAAAACTTAATATATTTTTAATATAAAATAAAAAAAGAAATGTAATTAAAAATAATATAAAAAAATAAAAAGTTTTTTTTTGGGAAATGTAATGATTGTTGAAGCTAAATTGAATGTTGATTGAAAAATATGATTTATATAATGAATTTTTAAAAAATTAAATTAAAATACAAAAAAAAATTAGAAAAAATGAAAGAAATTTATCCTTATCAATTCTATAACCCCAAAAAATTAAGAAAAAAAGTAAACCAATTAAAGAATGTAAAATTAGGAAAATGTTTAATAAAAATAATAAAAATATAAATAATAAAAATAATAATAATAAAAAAAAATATTATATAAAAAAATAAAAAAAAAATTTAAAATAAAAACAAATAATAATAAATAAAAAAATAAAATAAAAAAATAATAATTAATAAAATAATATAAATAAAAAACAAAAAAAACAAAAAATAAAATAAAAACAAATAATAATTAAAATATAAAATATAATATAATAATAATAATAAAATCTAAAAAAAATAATATATAATATTATTATCATTAAATTTTTAAAAAAATTATATTCCTTTTAAAATTTTATTATTAAAATTTTTATTATTATTGCTTATATTAATATTTTTGTTATTATTATTATCTTTTTTTTTTTTTTTTTTATTTTTTAATTTTAATATTTTATTATTATTATTATTATTATTATTATTATTAAAATTATTTTGATTATATTACTTTATTATTATTATAAAATTATTTATTATTATTATTTTTTTTTTTAAATTATTTTATTATTATTATTATTACAATTTTTGTTATTTTAAATTTTTATTCTATTTTTTTATTTTTTTATTATTATTTTATTATTATTTTTATTATTAATTATTTTTATTATTTTTTTTTTTTTTTTTATCATCAAATTTATTTATTATTTTTTTTTTATTGTTATTTTTATTTTTTTTTTTTTTTTTGTTTTTTTTTTTTTTTTAGTTTTTTTTTCTCATATATTTTACTATTGTTTTTTTTTTTATTAATTATATTAATTATCATATCTCTATTTTTTTATTATTTTATTTTTATCATATTATCATTATTATTATTTATTTATTACATTATCATTATCTATATTTCAAAATCATTACTTTCATTATAATTACCTTTACATATCTTTCAAAATATCATTATCTTTTTATTTTATTTTTATTATTATTTTTATTATTATTATAATTATATTATATTATTATATTATTATAATTATTTTATTATTTTTTTTTAAATTAAATATTTTTTTTTATTATTAATTATTACTATTATTTTATTTTTCTTATTATTTTTGGGTTTTAAAGCATTTCTGCACTGGCGTTCTTTTTCCGTTTTTCTTCCTGTTGCGATTCTAAAAATGCAAAAGGCTACGTTTTCCTTCCCCTTTAAGTTTTCATTTTTTCTAAATTTCTTGCCCCCCAAATAAGCACCCCTCGCGTCTCCCCCCGGGCCAATGTCCATATTTAAATCAACAATTAAAGATCTTTTGTAACGCTCCGGGGGCACCACACTACTGGAAAAACTTTTTGCACATCGCGTCCCAAACCTTTTTTTTTTCCCCTTTCGATCTTTTTACTTTTTACCTTCTAAAATTCTTTTTTCAATCCTGTATCGCGGGTAGGGCAATATCAACTATTAGCCCTTTTTTTTTTTCCTTTTGAATTACTATACACTTTTCTCTTGCTAATGAGTTATCATTGTCTTGTTTTCCCAGAATTTTTCCGGCCTCGTTCTAAACACCTTGGGGGGTGTGTTCAAACCACTTATCTGAATCCCAAGCCCGTTTCCTACACAACCCCATTTACTTTCTTTCCCACTACGTGAGCTTTTTGACTTTTTTGGGGCTAATTTTCGCCTCAAAACAATATTTTGTGCTTTCACTCTTTACCCATTCACCAGGGACTGCGTTGCTCTTACTTATAAGCTTCACGTAGTTGGTTTATGCTTGCTCTTGTCAGCACATAGGAGTCTTCCTTTTAAACCCTTCAAATCACTCCGACACCATTCCCAAGTTTACCCTGTCACCTTTCTGGCTCTCTCAAACAAATTGCCCTGCTTCCCCTTTCCTGTCCGTTTTTTTGACCTTCTCCCTTTTTCCTTTTAAATTCTTTTTTCCCCATTTTTTTCCCTTCTGTAGGTTGGCAACACCCCCTTTTACCAAAAATTTCTGTTTTTGCCACATAAAACCAAGCTTTTTTCTTCTCCTTTTACACATTGTTTCCACAAAAAAAAAAAGCCACGACCCCTTTTCCTTTCCTTTTTCATATATATTGTTCATCACTTTTTTGGGCTGGCCCCATGCATTGCGGGTTTTTTTTTTGTCTTTCTGTCGATTTTTTCAGTTCACTCTCTCTCCATTATTATCCTGCCCATTCTAAAATATTGCTACTGCCCGGTATTAATTGCTTTTATTTTTTTCCCATTCACTTGGACTTTAGATTAACCAGCCGTCGTTATACCCTTCATTGTTTTTCTTTTTCTTTTCATTCTCCTTCCCCTTATCAAATTCCACATACCCAAAAAAGAATTCCTTCTTTTAAACCCCTCTTTTATTACCCACATTGGTAATTCTAGCCCCCACTTAAAATCTTCCTCTTTTTAGCTAAAACCCCCCACATTTTTTTGATTCCAAATTCCATCCTTATCAGTCAAAAAAATGTAGTATCTGTTTAGGGAGTCTATCTTTTTTCATTTTGGAAATTATTTTTTAACACCTAAAGAGTAGGTGATTCTTTTATCCCCCTTTTTCCCCCCCTCCGCATTATTTACCTTCGATTAATACGAAAGGTTCATGCTCAAGACAAGAAAAATGTGCAAAACCCCCTTGGAAATCCCTCTTTTAACACCCACCTCCCGGTTCCTCCCATTGGAATTTTAAAAAAAACTTCCACTGCCCCTGTTCTTTGCAAAACTCTCTCCTTTTCCCACTTTTCCCAAACTTTCCCCAAAATCACAAACCCAACTAGGGGGAAAACAATCATAAGTTTCCTATACTTCCCCCATACCAGATCAGTGTCCCCTTTTCCTGCATCCTTCGGGTTTGTTTGTAAAATCATAACGTCTTTTGTCCCCCGACTCTTTCGCCTGAAACCTTTTTTTGTTCATCAAGTACCCTTTTTTTCTGGGTAACTACATTTGATCACTTGTTTCCTTCAGTTTCCCACATCAGGGGGGGCATGTTAGGGCCCATTTTTCCAAACGTATCCCTTTTTTCCGGGGACCTTTTGGGCACAATGTCCGTCCTGTGTAACCATTTGGAAGGGTATCCGTTTCCCCTCAAATCTTTTTAGGCCCCAATTTGTCTGCATGTTGGTCAGGTTTTTTACCCCTACCCGGACACCATCTTCCTGGAGATTCCCAGTTTGGCTTTTTCTTAGTTTGTTTTCGACATTTAAATACTTTGTCCCCTTCCTGTGAGTGCCCCCTTAAAATTCATCCTTAACTCGACACCCATTCTGCACCTTTTTTTATGTTCCTTTTCATTTTCCAAAATATCCCCCAAAAACCTTTACTCTCCTCAGCATCTGGTACCCCGTTTGTTCTAGCTTTATCCCATTCAACCCTTTTGAAAAAAATTTTTGGTCAACCAAAAGTTCGTTTTGTCTGAACGGGTTTAAACCCTTTGTCTATTTTTAAAATTTTTCCCTTTTTGGCATCTTCTTTTTTTTCAATTCCACCACTTTTTTTAAATTTTTTTACACCGAATTTCTCTTTAGTCTATGAAAATTTTTCATTTTTTTGGTGCTATTTCACCTTTTAAGTCCCCTTTAGATTTTTACATCTTTCCTTTTCTTTTAAAAATTCTCCAAGCCTTTCCCCCAAAGGATCTTTTAGCTCAAAAATTCCCTTTTTTAAACCCTAGCTTTTTCTGCAACCCATACATTGCTGCCTTATAAATTTTATTAGTTTCTGTATTTTTTTGTTTAAATGTGGCAATCATTGATTTACTCTTTTTTATTTCCCCTTTTCAGTTGTTTTTTCCCCCTTTTTAAAGGTTTCCTTCGGTTTGTTTTAAAATAAATTTTTTTAGTTTAACTTACCTTTTGATTTCAGACAAATATCTCAAACACTCATCATCTTCCAACAAACCTCCTTTTTGCGATCTTTTCCCCCATTTTAAAATCCCAAAAAATTTTCCTAAACATCGCCACCCCACAAAGTTTTCATTATCATCCCCTTTTCCCACCCTCCTCTTTCATTACTTAAGCTTCTCTTTCCTCTCCCTCTATAAACTTCTTTTATCATTTCCAACTCAAGTTCTGAAAGCCAACCGTTCTTTCTGATGCTCTGGCCTGGTCACATATACGTTGCTCAGTCGACTCAACCCTCCTCTGTTCCTCCATTCTCTGAACATTCTTGCCTGTACCTCTGTTAGGTTTCCTTTCATCAATGGTTTTACTTCTGTAAAACATTCCATAACTACTTTATTTACTTCTTTATTCCACTTTGTTCTCGCAGTAGTAGGATAACGACCGGTCTCCGCTGTCGACGGAGATACCTGCCGGGCGAGGGCCTTCAATAAAGTTCCAGCCCCATTCACGCCGTTGTCTGGGTTATTTTGATTTGGCATTACACTCATAAGAGGATTGTGTGATAAGTGTCACACCACCAGTATTTTATCGTGATACATCACTAGGAGGTTGCTATTTAAAGCTAAAGAGTCCCCCCACCCATTGAGACAGACTGCCCCCGCCAGACGCCAACCCGGTACTTCATGGTCTCGGGGGAATCATTATTATTATTATTATCTTTATTATTATTATTATTATTATTATTATTATTATTATTATTATTATTATTATTATTATTATTATTATTATTATTATCATTATCATCATCATCATCATTATCATTATCAATAACATTATTTATTATCATTATTGTCATTATTATTACTATGATACCATTATATTATTATTGTTATTATTATTACTATTATTATTATCATTTTATTTATTTTTTATCATTACCTTTATTATTATCATCATCATCATCATTACTACTACTACTGCTAATACTACTGCTACTACTACTATTAATACTATTATTATTATTATTATTATTATTATTGCCATTACATAACATTATTATTATTATTTTATTATTATCATTATTATTATTATTAACATTATCATTATTATTGGTGTTGTTACATCATCATCATTTTCATCACCATTATCTTATCATCATCATTATCATCATAACCATGATCATTATTATGATCATTATTATTATTCTCCTTTCCTCCTTCATATCATTTTTTCTTCTTCCCCACCTCTTTCTTCTCCTCTTCTTTCATTTTATATATTATCGAAAGAAATGGACTTTAAAAACCCAGCAAGCTCAGGATATTTCTTTTGCTATATTTCCACAGCAGATCTCTTTAATGGTCGAGGAAATTTGGATGAGTCTCCGAGTTAATTAATTCCCACAGAAATATCCACATGGAAGTCCACATGAAATAGCTGCGTAGATTACCCGCATAGAATCAAGATGGAACGAACTGTCGTGGAAAATTGAGGGCAAGTCTCATCGTAAAGAAATACGCATAGAAACCCACAATAAATTCTCACGTAATATCGCATTGAAAACCCACTTTGAATGCAGTTAAAGAATACCTACATGGACTGCATCTATAAGATACCACACCAGGACATCCACATAGAACCCCCAGAAGAACCTAATGAAGAATAGAACCTGCCATAGAAAACACCAGAAATATCGACACAGAACACATATTCTGCGGTCAACGACAACAGCGTATAGAAACTAACGCCAAGTAACTACACAAGGTATTTAGCTTGGGTTCTTCCAAAGGCGTGGGTACTTAATCACAAGTGACTTAATAATGTGGTGTCACTTTTAAGAGGAGTGAAGATACAAGAACCCTTAACATGATATTCAAGTGCGTGTATCCCTTACGCTAGTTCTGGTCGGTGTTTATTGGTCTACGTTAAGGATTGCTGATTTCAGATATCCCTTCTTACTCCCTCTGGGGTCGTGTTGAAGTCATTTTCACTGATTTTCCATTTTATTTTATAATAGTTATAGTAGGAGAGGTGTTTAATTTTACACCTTTTATAATTTTTGTTATTGATCAGACTGGCATTTCGGTACTTTTTAATATCCCGAAGGCACCGAGGATACGCACTAACTAACTCCGTCAACAGTTTCACTTGTCACAAATCTAGCTGTATTTTGGAATAACCAAGCTTACGTAGCGAGTGCACATCAAAACCAATATAAAAAAATAATTGTGAAAACAAATAGAAAACAAAGTAAATAAATCGATAGATAAGATAACTCGTAGTAATTTTCGATATCCTCCTCGCGAGCTCTCCAGCACAAGGAAGCCATTCGAGAGAATTTCTCAAACAGCAAAACAACAGGCGGCCGCAGAAGTGGCAGCGCCAATAACTTCCCATGATATCACTAGTGTTGACGCGCTGTCAGCTCTTCCTACAGCGCTGCCCGTGGGTTCACATACGTGCAAGCCTACAAACACAGGCTAGTAATAGCAAACATGTCATATACTTTCCACAAACATTGCGATGAGCTTAACGACTTGTACATTATTGACCTCGGGCAGGGAAGTGTCGGGGTCACCGTGGCTTCAGCATTTCTTTAAAAAAGTGAGGACCATCACAAGTTCCGTGTGTAAAAGACTTTATCGCTTCATTTTTTTCCTATTATTTTTATTTTTTTTTTATTTTTTTTCATTTTTTTATTTTTTTAATTATTTTTTTTTTTTTTTTTTTTTTTCTTTTTTTATTTTTATTTTTTTTTTTTTTTTTTTTTTTTTTTTTTTTTTTTCCCCAATATTTTTATTTCATTATTTTATTATTTTTTTTTTATTTTTATTATTATATTATTATTATTATTATATTTTATTATTATTATTTTATTATTATATTAGTATTATATTATTATTTTATTATTTATTAATTTTTATTATCATTATTTTTTATTATTATTATTATCATTTTTGTTATTATTATTTATTACTATTATTATTATTTTTATTTTTATTATTTTTTTTTTATTATTTTTATTATTATTATTATTATTATTATTATTGTTATTTATTATTGTTGTTTTTGTTTTTGTTGTTGTTTTTGTTTTTATAAAATATTTTGGTTTTTTTATTATTGTTTTTTTGTTATTATTTTATTATTATTTTATTAAATTGTTTTTGCTGTTATCTCATCATTTTACTATTATTTATTTTTATTATTTTTATTTTTTTTTATTTTCCCAATATTTTTATTTTTATTTTTTTATTATTATTTTTATTATTATTATATTTTATTATTATTACATCTCTCATAATTTTATCATTATCATTATTATTTTATATTTTTTATCTTTATTATTGTTTGGTGTTGTTTAAAGTATCATTATTACTATTTTTTTTTTTATTTTTAAATTATCATTATCTTTATTCACCCCTTTTTTTTTTATTATTATTATTTTACATCATTATTTTTTTAATTATCATTATCATTATCATTATCTTAATTATCATTATCATTTATCATTATCATTATCTTATCTTTATCTTATCATTTTTTTTTTTTATTTTTATTATTTTTATTTTAAATTATCATTATATTATTATTATTTTATTATTATTTTATTGTTAATATTTTATTAATATTTTTATTATTATTATTTTTATTATTACTATTATTTTTATTACTTTATTATTAGGGGTTTTTAAAAAGCATTTCTGCATGTGTTCTTATTGCCGTTTTTTTTTTTCCTGTTGGCGAGTCTAGCAAAATGAAAAAGGCTAACAGTTGTCCTTCCCCTTTTAAAGTTTAGCACTTTTCTCATATTCTTCCCGTCCCCAAATAAAGCAGTCCTTGCGTATCCAACCCCCCGGCCCCAAGTCCTATTTAAAACCCAAACTTCAAGTTTTTTTTTGTAACGCTTCCGGGGGCACCAATCACTCTGGAAACTTTTGCACATCGCATTTCCCCAAAAAACCTTTTTTTATTTCCCCTTTTCAATCTTGGTATTTTTCCCTTCTCTAATTTTTTTTCTGCAATCTCGTTTTGCGGTACGGAAAATATAAACCTTTTAGAGCCTCTTTCTTTTCCTTATAATTCTATAAAATTGGTCTTTTGCCTGATGCGTTTTCAATTTTGTACATTGATATCCCAAAAAATTTTCACGGCCTCGTTCTCAACAACACTCTCGGGGGTGTTTTTTCTCCCAATTACGAAGTCAACCCCAGTTTCCTACAAAACCCCATGTACTTTTTTTGCCACGTTACGTGAGTTTTTTGTCTCTTCGGGCTAATTTCTCGCACTTTTGAAAAATGTTGTATGCTTTCACCTCTTTTCCACACTTTACCAGGGGACGTCGTTGCTCTTATCTATATAATGTTTCACGTATTGGTCCTTATTGCTTTGCTCTTGTGCAGCACATGGGAATGCTTCCTTTTTAACCTTCAAATCACCCCTTGACACCCTTTCCCCAAATTTCCCCGTTCCCTTATCGGGATCTCTCTAACGAATTTCCCCATGCTTCCCTTTTCTTCCGTTTTTGTTTGAGCTTTTCTCCCTTTTTCCCCTTTTGAATTTTTCTTTCTCCATTGTTTCCTCTGTTGTATGGTTCCTGATCCCCACAACACCTCTTATCAAAAACTTTTCTGATTTTCCACAAAAAAAACCAAAGCTGTTTTTTCCCCTTTTTTACACATTTTTTCCACATGAAAAAGCCACGACCCCCTTTCCTTCCTTTTTAATATTAGTCTGCTACATCCTTTTTGGGGTGCATGGCCCCATGCATTTCGGGTTTTTTTCTTGTCTTTCTGTCGATATTTTCCATTTTCACTCTCTCCCCAAGTTTTTAATCCTGCTCCATATCTAAATATTGCTACTGCCCAGGTTTTTAATTTGCGTTATTTTGTTTCTTCCATTCAACTTGGCTTTAGAATTAACCTCAGCCGTCGCTTTACTCCTTTCTTGTTTTCTCTTTCATTCTTTTCCCCTTCCCTTATTAATTCCAAAAACCCCAGATAAGAATACCTTCTTGTTAAACCCTCTTTTATTATCTCTCATTCGGTTTTTCTATCCCTACATTTCAATCTTCCCTCTTTTTAGGACTAAAAACCCCACATTTCTTGATTCCAAATTCCATGCTAATCAGTACAAAAAATGTGAGTAGTCTGTATTGGGGAGTTTTCTGTTCTTCCCCTCTGGAATATATTTTAAAATCATCCATAAAGAGTGGGTTGATTGTTTATCTCCTTTTTTCCCCCACTCACAGCATATATTTCCCTTTTGAGTAATGACATAATGGTATCATGCTCAAGACAAAGAACAATGGTACAAACTACCCCCTTGGAATATCCCTCTTTTAACTCCACCTCGCCGAGTTCCTCTCCATTAAATTTTAAGGGACAATTTCCCCTCCCCATGCTTCTTTGAAAAAAAACTCTCTCACGTTACAGCTTTTCCAAACATTTATGCACTCACAAATCCACTAGGGGGAAACGAAGTCATAAGTTTTCATATAGTCACCCACGCCTCCCAAATCATGTGCCTTTCCTGCACCCTTTCAATTGTTTTGTCAATCAAACTGATTTTTTACCCGACTCTTTCGCCGCAACCTTTTTGTTATCGGGTATAGCGTTCTCGTCTAGGTAATCGACATTTATCACTAGATTCCTTCATCAGTTTTTTACACGGAAGGCATGTTTCGCCCTTTGTTCTCAAAAGTATTCCCTTTCCTGGGATCCCTTTTGGACAAAATGTCCGTCCATGTGTTAAACCCTTTTTTTGGGAAAGGGGATCCCTTCCTCAAAATCTATTTAGTTGATCACCAAATTTTGTCGTCGTTTTGGCAGGGTTTTTGATCCAAAATCCCCGGGCACCATCTTTTCCCGGGGATTCCATTTGGCATTTTCTTAGCTTTTTTTCTGACATTTTCAAACTTATAGTGACCCCCCCCCCGGAGTGTCTCCCTTTAAATTATCCTTTAAAATCAGAAGCCCTTCTGCACTTTGTTATTTTCCTTTTCCTGTCCCCAAAATCACCCCAAAAATTCTACTTCCTCAGCATCTTACCTCGTTTGTTCAGCTTTATCCCCATTCAATTCCCTTTTAAAAAAAAATTCTGGTCAAAAACTAAATGTTCGTTTTTTCCCCGAACTGGTTAATCCTTTGATGATCTCTTAATTTTTGCACTTTTGGCAAACATTCTTTGTTTCAATTTTTCAACCCCTTTTAATATCCTTTTTTTATTTACCCCATATTTTTCTTTCAGTCTATGCAATTTTTATTTTTTTTTGGGCTGAGTTAAACCCTTAAATCCTCTTGTTGTTTTTCTCTTTCCTTTTCTTTTTATATCTCTCCAAAGCGGCGTTTCCACCCAAAGGGTCTTTCTTAGCTCTAAATTCCATCTTCTTTAAACCCAGCTGTTCTGCAACCCATAATTGCTGCCCTTTTCAAATTTAATTAGTTTCTGTATTTTTTGGTTTCAATGTGGCGAATCACTTTATTTACTCTATTTATTTCTCTCTCAGTTTTTTCTTATCAACCTTTTTAAAGGGTATTCCTTCTGCTGTTTTCTTTTTAACATAATTTTTTTTTAATCTCAACAATTTTCCCTTTGACTTTCAGACAAATATTTTCTAACCATCATCATCTTCACAACAAAACCTCCCTTTTGCTGATCATTTTCCCCCTATTTACATCATCCCCAAATTTTCCTCAACATCGCCATCCCAAAGTTTTCATTATCATCTCCTTCTACCATCCTCCCAATTATTATTCTCTTTCCTCTCCCTCTATAACCTTTTTTTTAAACATTTCCAACTCAAGTTTTGAAAGCCCAAACCCTTCTTTCTGTGGCTTGGGGTACATATACTTGCTCAGTCGTCAAACCCTCCTCTGTTTTCCCCCCATTCTCTGAAATTCTTTGCCCGTATCCTCTGTTAGGTTTCCCTTTTTACAAAAGGTTTTCTTTTGTAAAAACATTCCCTAATACTTTATTTACTTCTTTATTTCCCCTTTGTTCTCGCAGAGTAGGAAAAAGACCGGGGCTCCGTGTCGAACCGGAAATACCTGCCGGGGGAGGGACCTTCACATAAAGTTCCAGCCCCTTCACGCCTTGTTGGGGTTTTTTTGATTTGGTTACACTCATAAAGAGGATTTTGGTGATAGGTGTCAAACCCCAGTATTTTATCGTGATACCTCACTAGGGGGGTTGCTATTTAAAGCTAAAAAAGTCCCCCCCCCCCATGGACAGACTGCCCCCCCGGACGCCACCCGGTCTTTATGGTCTCGGGGGGGAAACATTTTTATTATTTTTTCTTTATTATTATTATTTTTATTATTTTATTATTATTATTATTATTTTATTATTATTTTATTTTATTTTTATTTTATCTCATCATCACTTCTACTACTCTACTACTACTATACTATATTTTATTAATTCTTTATTTTTATTTTTTATCATTTTATTATTGCCATTTTCATAACATTTTTTATTTTTATTATTATTATTATCATTTTTATTTTATTAACTTATCATTTTATTGGGGTTGTTTTTCACATCATCATTTTCATCCCATTATCATTTTATATCATTTTCATCATAACCATGATCATTATTTTGTCATTATTATTTTTCCCTTTCCCCCTTCATATCATTTTTTCTTCCTTCCCCCCTTTTCTTCCCTCTTCTTTTTTTTTTTATATTTCGAAAGAATCTTTTAAAAAACCCCGCAACTCAGGGTATTTCTTTTTCATATTT
>NC_051422.1:21133396-21136826 GCF_015228065.2 Penaeus monodon
TACTACACTCCATTGTTGAAAATAAATTCTAATTCAATTTTCGGGAAATCATTCCTTTTTTGCAGGGCTCTGAAAAACCGAAATTTTTCTCGAGATTTTTATCCTCCTCGATTTTTTCTTATCCCTTTAATCTCTCGGGTGAATGTTGCGTTTAACACCTTTTTCCGACCCATACACTTTGCTTCCATCTTTTCCTAATCATTACGATTTCGTTTTGTATTGTAACTCCTGAGATTGGCTTATTTTTCTGTCCCAAGACATAGTATGTCTTCCCGTTGTTGTCCTCAAGCCAGCGCCCCTGCTGAAGCCCACCGCTGCCCTTGCTCTGGGTCACCACTTCGCTGCCCTCGCCGCCGATCCCTGGGGGCAAGCCCCTCGCCCCGTTAACGAGCCTATCTCAGGGACTTTCTCGCTGTCGCATCCTGCCGAACCTTCTGTCCCCCACTGCACTCACTGCAACTGGGGCCGTGTCCCCCGCCTCGTCCGTGGTGATCGCCGCCTGACCCCCCTCCCCGCATCCGTCTCACTCACGGCCCATCACATCACCTCCCGACGCCCCTTTTTTACCTACTGAATTTCCGGGGTCGTGTCCCGCCTCGTCCGCGGGGTGACTGCCGCCCGACGTCCTCGCGCATCTCGTGCATCTCGCCCCACTCACCACACCCGATGCCCGTGGGTGACCCTGGCAAGAAAGGTTTGTCTTGCCTGCCGAACCATGACGCCATCACCATGGTGCCCCTCCTCTCCGGGAAAAACGAATCCGTCCGCCAACGACGGATCCTGATTTTTCGAAGACCCCCGCTCTCACGTTTCCCCTCATCCTCATCTCCTCGCCAAATTGGTCCAGAATCTTTTGAACGGTGTGCGTGTCATTTAAGATGAACCCCCCTTTTACAAGTTAACTGTGTCTTTTCCGCGATCCTGTGGAACGATTTTATAAGCTCCTTGACGATCATCACTGTTTCTCCCGTCAAAACACCTGCGCTTTTGAAAAAGGACCTGTGCAAACAAGCCCCAGGCCCCTGACCTTGAAGCCCTTGGACCTTTCCCCCTGCTCATCTGCAAGATACAATTTCCCGGTCGCTTGCCCCGTCCCTATCTCCTTTTCCCCTGCATGCTCCCAAGAATCGGGACGATTCTTCTTAGGGGACCGGCGTGTAGTGAAATGGATCGTATCTTTACGCCTCACATACCAGAAAAGCCTTTGGGGCCTTCTCTTATAATAACTCCACTGTCCTCAGCCGACCCCCAAAAGGCTACAGCCGTGACAATTTATAAATTGACCTTTGAACACGCTAATCCCACCCTTATTGCTTGTAACAATCCCTGCGTTTTTCCATGTCTGTGGACAAATTTTGTGTTTTTTTATACTCAAAAGTTCACAGAAAATGTTATTCCGTCATAAATATGTTATCGTATCTTTATTGATATTTTGAAAAAATTATATTTTTGTGAATACTCCGAATTTTGTTCCCTTATCAGAACCTTTTTTTGTTTGTAAACACCAAACTCTCTTCTTCACACAACTGTATATAAGGGCCCTTGTTCCTTCACCACGGAACCACCATGTGACCCCAGATCAGAAATTTTTTTTTTCAAATTTTTTCATGTTTTTTCATATGATGTGTTTCAAACGAGATTTTTTCATAAAATTTCGGAGAGTTAGACGACCCCCGTTGCCAGCAAACGGGTGGTCGGGACGATTCTGCCCCCCAGGCAGCTCTCCCTGCCTTGCCCGTCCTGCTCCATACTCTCGCAAAATAAAGTTGTGAACCCGCGCAACTTTAACTCGATACACCTTCAAGAAAAAAACCACCAGAGAATCAGAGTACCACCCTGGGGACACGTCTCATCGCGCGTCACCCCACGTCCCACACATCTTTTTCACTAGTGGCATCGCGCTGGGGTTACACGTCCCCTTCATTTTACATTGGTGCCCCGCCCTTGGGGTCTACACCCCTTTTTAAAGAGGGGGAGAGAGAAAATGAGAGAGGAGAGAGAGAGAGAGAGAGAGAGAGAGAGAGAGAGAGAGGGGGGGGGGAGGGGAGGGGGAAAAGAGAGAGAGAGGAAGGGGGCAAAAAGAGAGGAAAAGGAGGGGGGGGAGAGAGAGAGGAGAAGGGGGGGAAAGAGAGAGAGAGAGAGGAGAGAGAGAGAGAGAGAGAGAGAGACAGAGGCAGAGACAGAGACAGAGAGAGAGGGGGAGAGAGAGAGAGAGAGAGAGGAGAGAGAGAGAGAGAGAGGGGAGAGAGAGAGAGAGAGAGAGAGAGAGAGAGAGAGAGAGAGAGAGAGAGAGAGAGAAAGACCACACAGTACGTATCCATCTAGGAACAGACATACACATATATACCCCACATTCACGCCCCGCAAGAAGTACAGAACAACAGCGACCCTAAGCAAGAACAACACATAACCAGAGCTTCATCCAACACATAGACTCTACTCAGGGTTACATGATGACAATATTGCCACCTCTCTAGACTGGCATACATAATTCACACCACATCGCAAGTCGAGCGTATGACCGAACGAGGGAGAGAGTTAATCCTGGAGTGGCAACACTGACAAACACTTACCTTGATGTGGTGACACTGACAAACACAAACTATATTGTCTGGTAGAGAGAGATGGGTGGAGGAGGAGGGGGAGGGGAGAGGGTATGGAGGGAGTGGAGGGAGGAGGAGAAGGAGGAGGAGGGAGGAGGGAGGGGTGGAGGAGGAGGAGGGGAGGGGAGATGAGGAGTAGGGAGAAGTAAAGAGTGGATAGAGGAGGAGGAGGAGGAGAGAGGAGGAGGAGGAGGGTGTAGGCAGGAGGGGAATGGAGGGAGGAGGAGGAGGAGGGTGTAGGCAGGAGGGGGGTGGAGGGAGGAGGATGGAGCGCGGAGGAGCGGAGGAAGGGAAGGTGAGAAAGAGAGGCGGAGGAAGCGAGATGACGACCAGAGAAGAAGGGAGGAAATATTAGACCGGAAGGAAGAAGGAAGGAGAGGGAAAGGGTAGGAGGAAAAGAAAAAGGAAAGAGAGGAATATAGAGAAGCGAAAGGAAGGGAATGGGAAGAAAGGAAGATTAAGATAGGAGGAGAGGGAAAGGAAAGGAAGAGAGGCAGAAGATAAGGAAGACTGGAAGGGGGAAGAAAAGAAGAAAGAAGGAGTGGATGAGTAGAAAAGAAGATGCTAAGAAAAGGAAGAGAAGAGAGATAAGGAAGGATGGATGAAGAGGGGGAGAGAAGAGAAGTGAAGAAAAGGGAGGGATTGGAGAAGAAGAATGATGAGAAGGAGGAGAAGAAATGAAACAAACAAACAGGAAGGGAGGAGAAGGGAAGAAAAGAGTGAGAAAGGAAGAGAAGATCGAACGGGGGGGGGGGAAAAAAAAAAAAAGGAAAAGGGGGGGAAGGGAAAAAAGGGAAAAAAGGGAAGGGGAAAGCGAACGGGGGGGG
>NC_051422.1:21136926-21151859 GCF_015228065.2 Penaeus monodon
ATTTTTATTTTTTTTATCTTTTTTTTTTTTTTTTAATAATTTCTACTATTTTTATCTTTTTTTTTTTCTATTTTAAATTTCTATTTTTTTGTCTATCTATCTATCTATCTATCTATCTATCATCTATCTATCTATCTATCTATCTATCTATCTATCTATCTATCTATATCTTTTCGTGTGGTATGTGTGTGTGTGGTGTTTGGTGTGTGTGTGTGTGGTGTGTGTGTGTGGTGTGTGTGTTGTGGGGTGTGTGTGTGGTGGTGTGTGTGGTGTGTGTGTGTTGTGTTGTTGGGGTGTGTGTGTGTATCTGATTATTATAATATATATATTATATATATTATTATATATATATATAATATAATATGTGTGTGTGTGGTGTGTGTGTGTGTGTGTGTTTTTTGTGTGTTTTTGGTGTGTGGGTGTGGGTTGTGTGTTGTGTGTGTTGTGGTGTGTATACATTATATATAATATATATAAAAATATATATATTTTATATATATATATTATAATATGTGGGGGTGTGTGTTGTTGTGGTGTGTTGTGTGTGTTGTTGTGTGTGTGTGTTGTGTGTGTGTGGTGTGGTGTGTGTGTGTGTGTTGCGTGTGTGGTCTGTGTGTATGTGTGTGTGTGCGTGCTATATTTTTTATTTACACACACCACACACCACAAACACACAACGAAAATACGATACTCTCTATAACTATATAACTATATATCCATACCCCTATATTATTAAACTTCTCTACACACAAACACACTTTCCCCCCATTTACAACCATATTGGCTGGGGGAAAACGCTACGGCCCAATCCCACCCCCCCCGCCCCCCCCGACGACCCCCTCCCCCCTCCTCCTCCTCCTCCACCCCTCCTCCTCCTCCTCCCCCTCCTCCTCCTCGCCCCCAATCAATGCCCGTATCCTCTCCCTTCCCCCCTCCCCCCCCTTCCATCCCCCAAAAACCCAGGCCCCGTACGCCCTCTGTACATTTCATAAAAAAAAAAAGTGTGTGGAGGGAGAAGGGGGGGGGGAGAAAGACGGGGACACCTCCCCTGTACAAAAAACACGACGCAAAACAAACGGGGGAGCCTCCGGCCGAAGACTGGGCAGGGGCACGAGAGCCGGGGAATTCGGGAGCGTCGAAACGTGTTTTTTTGCAGAAAGTGGGCTCCAAATGCACAAAACAGATAAACTAGTCGCACAAAGTTCCACCTGCGCTCTGCGCACGTGAGAGGGGGGGAGAGGGGGGGGGAGGGGGGAGAGAGGGGGGGAGGAGAGGAGGGGGGAAGAGAGAAGGGGGAAGGGAGGGGAGGGGAGGGAGGGAGAGAGAGGGAGGGAGGGAGGGAAAGAAGAGGAGAGAGAGAGAAGAGAGAGAGAGGGGGAGAGAGAAGAAGAGAGAGAGAGGAGAGAGAAGAGGAGAGAGAGAAACAGAGAGAGAGAAGGAAAAACGAAGCGGGAGAGAACAGAAAAGGGGGGGAAGGAAGGAAGGGGACAGGAAACGAGTAAAACGATTTTAAGTAAGCGAGTGAGCGAGCGGCAGCGAGTAGAGAGAGAGAAGAGAAGAGGGGGGAGGGGAGAAAGGGGAGAGAGAGAGAGAGAGAAGAGAGAAGAGAGAGGAGGAGAGGGGAGAGAGAGAGAGAGAGACAGAAGACAGACGACGAAGACGATGATAGAAGTGATAATAGATAGATGATAGAGAGAGAAGAGAAGGGAGAGAGAGAGAGAAAGAGGAAGAGAGTAGTAACAGACGAAAAGACGACAGACAGATAATAACAGATGATAGATAGATAAAAAATAGATATATGATAGATAAAAGTAGATTTGATAGAAGATAGATAAATAGGGGAGGAAGAGAGAGGAGGGGAGAAAGGAGAGAGGCGAGAGAACGAAGAGAGAGTTTTGTTGGAGCGAAGAGGTGAGAGAAGAAGAGGGAAAGAGAGAGAGAGAGAGAGAGAGAGAGGGGAGGAAAAAGGGGAGAGAGAGGGGGGAGAGAAGAGAGAGAAGCAAAGAGGGTGGAGGGGTGCATATATAATTTGAAAATATAACCATGTAGATAAACTGACAAAACAGGCGCGAAAGTAGACTGGGAATCGACGACCCAAATTTCGAAGGGTCAACAAAAGTCACACCGCCTTGTTTAAGGACCGAGGGGGGGGCGCTTGGCGTGAAACGCGCGGGCCGGGAATCGGCATCTGTCTGTCTCGCATTGTTTTTTTCTAGTTGTCTGAAAAAACGCACAAATACATTATAAAATATATATGTACCATACATACATTCTCCACACACACACACACACACATATATTATTATATATAATATATATTATTATAATATATTATAAAAATTTTTTTAATATATATTATATATATAATATATATATATATATCCTAAAATTCCATATATATACCATAATTAACCTTATATATATATATTATATATAATTATATATATATATAATATATATATATATATTATATAAAATCATATATAATTATATAATAATATATAATTATATATATATATATATAAAATTTTATATGTTCATACACACTATGTTATACATATATATTTTTTCTCTCTCTTCTCTTTTCTCTCTCTCTTTCCCTCCTTTTCTCTCTCTCTCTCCCTCTCTTCTTCCCCCTCTCCCCCTTATATATATATATTATATATAATTATATATATATATTATATTATATATTATATATTATATATATTATATTAATATATAAAATATTATAATATATATAAAATATATTATTATATTATCAGTCAGAGGGGGGGCTTACACCCGAAACTCTCAGATCTCAAGAACACTCTCATTGTTGGCGTTAGAAGCAAATACCTTGTTTTGCCGTGGGGGAATTGTCTCACTAAGAACAAAACTTTTAAATTTCCAAAACAGGTCTCCTCACTCAGGGCACTTCTGGGGGGTATGTTCCCCTCGGCCCTTGGGGTAAAGAAGAACCCCGGCCTGAGGGCACAGGGATGTTTTTCGTTGGTTGTTCCCTTTGCCCTTAGGGGAAAGACCTTAAAACCTGAGGCACCCCGGGGTGGAGGGTGGGGGCCAGCCGAGACCACAGGGACCTTGTAAATTAGCGCTGTGTCATCCATAATCTAATATATATATATATATTAATATATATATATATATATATATATATATTATTATATATATATATATTATATATTATACTATATAAAAATTGCATATATATAAAAAAAAAAAAAAATACACACACACCCAAAAACACACACACCACCACACACACACACCACACACATATATATAATAATATATATTATATATATATATATATAATATATATATTTATAATTAAAATATATATATATTATATATATAATTAAAATATTATTATATTATTATATATATATATTTCACCACACACTCACCCACACCGTTCTGGCTTGACCTACTAATGTAGCAAATCCGCGCGAGTGCAAAAATATATATTATATATATTATATATATAATATATATATATATTATATATAATTAAAATTTTTATTATTTATATATAAATATATATATATTATATATAATATATAATATTATATTATGCCACACACACTCCCCACACCGTATCAGGGTTACCCACCCAATGTATGCAATCCGCGCGAGGCAAATTTTATATATATATATATTATATATATATATTATAAAATTTTTAAAATTATATATATATTTATAAATTTTAAAAATTTATATATATATATTATATATAATATAATATTTTATATATAATATAATTATAATATATTATAATTATATTATATGCACACACAACTCCCATCACCGAAACTAGGCTTGCCTACCTAAGTATGCAAATCCGCGGAGTGCAACTATATATATATATAATATATAAAAAAAATTTAAAATTTTAAAATATATATATATATATTATATAATATAATATTTTTTCACTCGCGCGGATTTGCATACATTAGGTGGGTCAACCCCTAGATGGGTGATGGTGAGTGTGTGTGTGCATATATATATATATATATATAAAATTTTATAAAATATTTATATATTATAATATTATATATATATAATATAATATATATATACTATATTTTTTAAATATATATATATATATATATATATATATATATATATATATATATATGAAAAGTATATATATATATATATATATTATATATATTTTTAATATATTATATTATATATATAATAATATTATATATTATATATAAATATAATATTATGTACATATAATATATATATATATTAAAATTTTATATTATAATATCATATATATATATTATAATAGATTCATATCAATCAAAAAGGGTATGCTCTCTTGACGCCGTGGACCTCTCCACCATCCTTCCCACTAACTCGTTTTACCTTTTTCTTCCACTTATCCCATCGACACCCCGAAAATTTTTTTATTTTGTCGCTCAGCTTGTTTTTGGTTTTCCCCTTTCCTCTTTTTCCCTATCCCCACCCCTGTCAGAAAATTTTTTTCCAATATTTTTACTTCTCTTCATGACCAATAATTTTAAATTTCCTCTTGTTCAAGTGCCCCAAAGTGGGTCTTTAAATTTATTTTTCCACACTTTCATCACGTCTTCTTCTCTGTCCAGCTAATAGCATACTCGCGTAAAAAACCCACTTTTAAAAACTATTGTCTTTTTTCTTGTCTATCTACTTCAACACCCAACACTCAAAAACCATATATGAAATTGGGAAAAACAAATGATTTAAATAACCTCATTTTGTCCGAAGGGAAATGCTTCGGTCTTTCCAGAGTTTTGAGAGCAACTGTGCGCTTTTGGAAAGGGTAATTCTTCTTTTTTTTTCCCCGGGTAAATCATCATTGATTAGTTAAAACGCTCCAAGAAAATAAACTCTTTCACATTTTTCCACAATCTTTCCCATTGATTGTAACGTTCATTATTGTTCTTGCCGTTATCTTTAAATCTTCATGTTTTTAGTTTCTTGGCATTAGAAATAAGCCAGTTTTTTCGTTTGCTTCCTAACTTTACTTAGTTGTTGTAGTTCAGTGATACTGCTGGCAATCAAACTATATCATCGGCGTACCTCAGATTTAAATTTTTGTTCCTCCAACACCACAGTTCCTTAAAAATTCTCAAAGGACCCTAAAAAAATTGTTTCAGAATATAAAAAAAAGAGGGTTGGGGAACAGAATGCAACCCTTCGACCCCTTTTTGTTTGACTTCAACCTTTTCTGTTAACCCATATGGTTCTTACAGCTGCTTGTTTTTGGGTCATAAAGGCTTTTATTATTGGATGTTTTTTTTGGGAAACTTCATATCTAATGTTTTTCCCAAGGAAACCCGTGATCAACATTCAAAAGCTTTCACAAATCGATAAAAACCCAGGTATAGTTTTTTTTGATTTTCTCTTTTTTCTCTAATCAATTTTTAAAATTTAGAATGGGGTTTCTGGTCCCTTTTCCAGGGCGAAAACCGCTTGTTCGTCTGAAATTTCCTCCTTTAAAACTTCAACTTCATTCTTTCAGCAATTTTTCAACAAATTTTGCTGCTGTGATTTTTAAGAAATTGCCCCCTATTATTTTGAAAATTGGAGTGCGTCCCCTTTTTTTAGGTATGGGAAAAAGACTGTTTTTTAACCCATCTTTTTCCCATTTTTTTCATTCCATATTTTTGTACAGATTTGGGAAAAGAATTATTCAACACTTTCGCCAGCATTCTTAATTATTTCTGCTGTTTTTTTCATCTTTTCCCCGGGGCTCTTTTTTATTCTTTACTTTCTTTTATGGCTTTTAAAACTTCGTCCACAGTGGCGGGGGGTTCATCCTCGCTGTCATTATCTAATTAATGTTGTTGTTAGTTTTTTATTCTTTTTGTATAATTTGGAAAAATATTGTTTCCCACTACTTTGACTTCTTTTCATCACTAAAAAAAGTCCATCTTCAGTTTTGATGGGGCCCTTGTAGGTTTAATTTTTCGTGTATTTTCGTACCCCTTGGTAGGTTCTTTAGTTGTCTTTTGATAGAACAGTTTTAAATTTTCTCGGGCAATTTTCATTTAAATTTTTTTCCTTATTTTGTCGCAAAATCTTTGAATTTTTGTATTTTTTTTTTTTTGTAAATTATTTTTTTCAACGGGATTATTGATCCTTTTTTTTTTGGGGCATCTTCTTTTTTTCAATTTAAACTTATTTTTTTTTTCAGATTCCAGGGGGAATTTGTCTTTTTTTTTTTGGCGATATTTTCTTAAGCAGTGCTCACAAGATTTTTTTTTTTCCTTCTTCCCACAACTCATTTGGGTGTTTTATCATTTTCAATTGTTTGAGTATTTCAAATTTTTTTTGAAAACTGAAAATTCTGAAAATTTTATCAAGAGTTTTTGTGCGACTTTAAGGGGGGGTTTGGAAACCTCCATTTTTTTTGAGTCTTTTTTAAAAAGTCGTAGTTTGTTTGGGGTCACTGGCGTGGGGCACCGGGTTTTGTTTCGTTTTTTTAGGGCAACTTTTCCTTTTTGGTTCAGCACAATGTTAATTTGGTTGGTTTTTTCTTTTTTCGGGTGAAAACCACGTGTACAAGTGTCTTGGTGGTGTTGGAACATGTATTGGGTATAACTAAAATTTTTTGTACTACAGATTCAATAAAATCTTTAAAACCCTCTTTATATTCTCCAAAGGGCCCAATTTCCCCCCAGGGGTCTTTTTTTTGATTATTTTTTCTACTTTGGCGTTGAGGTCCCCAGATTTTTTACATCTCTGTTAGGGTTTTGTCTAAAGTTTTTGGAGAGAGTTTAAAAAAATTCCATTTCTTCATCACTTTCAAAATTTGGTTGGTGCTGCATTTGGTTGATACTAATATTTTAGGTTTTGCTTTATTCTGACTTTAAAATGCGATCATTTATTTGGGGTGTACCCAAATTAGTGCATTTGCGTTTTTTTCGTAGAAAACAAGCAAATCCGTACTAAATTTCCTTCTTTTTTCCAGAAAAAAGAACTGTCTTTTTTCTTAGTTTTGAAACTTCCATTCTTTTTCCCAAATTGGTCTCACGATTCCCAGTATTTAAAGTTTTATCTATCCCTTTCGTTTTCAGACAGTTGGGAATTTACCATCTCTTTCATTTTCCTTACTTCCCCGTTCCGATTTTTTAAAGTGTTTTTCTTAAATTGACCGTTTTCTTTATCTTTTTTTGTCTTCCAATCTATTTAACATTGTCAGCCTGGTTGCCCACTACTAACGCGCCCCCTTTAAACCCCCGCGACGGGCGATTTTGGTATGAATTATCGTTTCGTATTTAAATCATTGGTGTAGAGGTTTGTCAGGGAAAAATAAAAGTTGGTGGAATCCCCCCCTCCTTCCAAATCGCAGTCTCCAACAATTTGGAGGAAATATCTCTGCCGCTTTTAAAACAGTTACACTGTAATACGCCAGACATATTTTTTGGGGAAACCATAAACAAGAACTAAAGGTGTTTTCACCAGATATTTACTGCCCGCTGCCGACGTTTTCACCGCAACCCGGGATAGGGGGGCTAATAGGGTGCTATCTTGTTTTAAGGGCACCCTAGGGGGGCGTTTATTGCTTACCCCAGGCATATATATAGATATATGATATATATAAAACCCCACCAACTCACCCACCACCGGGGGGATCTAGCTTGCCACCCAATATATGCAAAACCCCCGAGTGCAAAAACAAATTTACACACAAACCACACACCCCACACACACACAACACAACACAACACACACACACAACACACACCACACATATATATATATTTTATATATATAATATAAAATTTTATATTTTTTAATATATACTTACAAAATATAATATATATATTTATTATATTATATATATTAAAATATATAAATTATATAATATATTTATATATATTATAATATATATATATATATTAATATATATAATAAATCTATATAATTATATAAAATATATATAATATATATATATATATATAGATATTAGATAAATAACACACACAACCCCTCACCCACCCCCGTTCTAGGCTTGACCTCCTAATATATCAAAACCGCGCGAAATGCAAAAACAAATCACACACCCCACACACACACAAACACACACACACACAAACACAAACACACCCACACATATATATATATTATATTATATTATATATATATATTTTATATGTAATATTAGTGTTGTGTGTATATATATATTTAATATATTTATATTATAATATATATATAAATACATATATATATATATATATATATATTATTTATATATATATACAATAACCTAATATACTTAATATATATATAATATATACATACACTTTCATACATATTACATATATGTGTGCGGCGCCCGGTGCGCAATGGGATTAAATATGTACACTGATAACGAGACCAGAGAACAGACAAATAAATAATGTATAAGCATTTCCTGGTATACATCATACATACGTCTATGAATTATCTATCCAGGGTTTTGTAACCTTTTTGAACAAAGGGCCATAAATCATGTTCTACTGTGGTCGCACGTCTATACTACATCATGCTCGTTACAGGACCTATTATGTGAGATTATACATTTAGAAAGAGAGAGAGAGAAAAGAGAGAGAGAGGAGAGAGATAGTGTATAATTCCCTTCCTTTCCTCTCGCTCTCTTCCTCTCCCCTTCTCTCTCTCTGTCTGGTTAGTCTTTTGCTTTATGCAAAATTTGGATCTTTTTCTCTCTCTCATCTACCCCTTTTTTTCTCTCTCTATTTTCTATCTGCCCTTTCCCCCTTCCCTTCCCCCCCCCCCTCTCTCTCTCTCAGTATCCCAGTTGAGGTTTTGGGAATCTGGATTAAGTTTAGGTAAATAAAACAGACAACATCCCTAGGTCCGCACCGTGGGTTTAAATAATACCTGGAGGTTGCACAGGGCTGCCCTAATCCGTCTGTTCACCCACGTATCAACCCATCTCCGGGCAACATACGCAAGCAACCCTACCTCAACCGTGGTGTACATGAACTTAACGTACTCGTGAAATCCTTTGGCGAAACATCCTTTCACTCTTACGCGAAGGACGACCCCATCTCCTTCTCCGTGAGTGATGAAAGAGCACTTCGACTCCAACAGCATCTTAACAACTCCGCGCCCTTCTCGCGTGTGGACGACGTGCCAGGCTGTGTAAACTGCTGCTCGGTCGACCTATGTGTCCCATATGTGGTAACTGTGATTGTTTATCTTTCTGCTTTCTGTCCGGTCACTTACCTGTTTATCCATCTGTCCTAGCTACTTCTCTATCATCTATTTTCCTATCTGACTGCTATCTTCAATAACTTACCTATTTGCCTCTTACCTAGTCTGTCTGACTACCTACCAGTCCTGTTTTATCGACTTGCATTTTCCCATTTATCTTCCTTTCTGACGATCCCCTACTTACCCATCAATCTACCTATCTACTTTCCAACGATGGGACTCTCTACTTTTTGATCTACTTGTCAACTTTCCTTTATCTTTCACCTCACCAAACATCAATTAATAATTAGTTAATTATCCCGTCTGTCCTATCTGCCTATTTTATCTAAATATTCTTCTATCTATCTATCTATCTATTCATCAGTTTAATTTAATCAAACAGTTATCCTCTCAACCAATCAAACAGTCACTCTCTCGCTCAGTCTACCAATCAATAAACCCCTCTATCTTCATTTATCCATCTATCTATCTATCTATCTATCTTTTTTTCCACTGTCTTTTTATCTCTCTCTATATTATCACATATCTATCCATATATCGCTATCTCCTATCTATCATCTATCTTCTACCTATCTACTTCCCACCTATCTTCTTATATCTATCTATCTCCTACTATCTATCTTCTATCTTCACCAACCAAAAAAAAAAAAAACCTACCAACCGCACTTTTTCACGTCCGACTCGACATCGGGGTTAAAGGATTAGGGGACGATCCTACCCGTATTCTCGGACTAGATTTAGGGACGGTCTTTTTTGCATTTTTTTGGGCAGCTGCGGCTCTCGGGGTCCAGGGGTTTATTTTGTGCGGTTTATCTTATGCGGTTTATTTTATGCGGTTTTTTTTTATGCGGTTTATTTTGTGGGGGTTTCTTTGCGGTTTTTTTTAAAAGCGGTTATTTTTATTCGGTTTTTTTTGTGGGGGGGTTTTTTTATGGGGTTTATTTATGCGGTTTTTTTTATGCGGGTTATTTTAATTGCTTTTTATTTTTTTCGGTTTTTCTATGCGGTTTTTTTTTATGGGTTTATTCTATTCGGTTTATTTTTGCGGTTTAATTTATGCGGTTTTTTTTATTGGGTTTATTTTATGCAGTTTATTTTTGCATTTTATTCATGGGGGTTTTATTTTATGGGGTTTTTTTTAGCGGTTTATTTTATGCTTTATTTTATGCGTTTTTTTTTTGCGTCTTTTTTGAGGGTTTGTGTTTTGGGCTTTATTTGTTTGCTTTTCTCTTTTGTTTGCGTTTTGGGTTTGGGTTTAGTTTTTTTTTTTTTTTTGTTTTTTTTCTTTTTGTTGTGATTTAGCACTGTTTGTTTTTGTTTTGTTTGGTTTTGTTTTTCTTTATCTTTTGCTTGTTTTTCTTTTGTTTGGGATTCAGCGTTGTTTGTTTTTCATTTGTACTTTAGTTGTTTGCTTGCTTGTTTCTATTTTGTTTGCGATTCAGCTTTATTGTCTTTGTTTTTTGTTTATTTGTGAGTTGGCTTTATTTTTTGTTTCTTCTTCGTTTGTGATTTAGCTTTGATTGCTTGTTCGTCTCTCCTTTGTTTGTGAGCTACCTTTATTTGTTTGTTTCTCTCTTTTGTGATTTATCTTTGTTTATTTGCTTGATTGAGTTTGTCTATATGTCCATCTCTGTTTGGCTCTCCTTCTCTCATTCTCTCTTCCTCTCTCTCTTCTCTCTCCCCTCTCTCTCTCTCTCTCCCTTTTTCTCTTTCTCTCGCTCTCTCTCTCTTTCTCCTTCTCTCTTCTCTTTTTCTTCCTCTCCCTTCTCTCTCTCTCCCTCCCTCCCTCCCTCCCTCCATCTCTCTCTCTCTCTCTCCTCCTCATCTCTCTCTTCTCTTCTCTCTCCCTCGATTTTCTCTCTCTCTTCTCTCCCCTTTCCCCCTCTCCCTCCCCCCCCCCCCCCCTCTCTCCCTCCTTCCTTCCTCCCTCCCCCCCCCCCTCCCTCCCTCTCTCTCTTCTCTCTTTTCCCCCTCTCTCTCTCCCCTCCCTTTTCTCTCTCTTTTCTCCTCTCTCTCTCTCTCTCCTCTCTTCTTCTCTCTCTCTCTCCCTCTCTCCCCCCTCCCCCTCCCCTTTTCCCCTCCCTCCCCCTCCCCCCCCCTCCTCCCCCCTTCCCCCCCCTCCCTCCTCTCTCTTCTCTCTCTCTTTCTCCTCATTTTCTCTTTCTTTCCCCTTCTTTTCTCTCTCTCCTCTCCCTCTCTCCTCTCTCTTTCCTCTCGCCTCTCTCTCTTCCTCTCTCTCTCCCCCTCCCTCCCCCTCTCCCCCCCCCCCTCCCTCCCCCTCTCCTCCTTCCCCCTTCTGCTTCTGTCTGTCCCGTCTGTCGTCCCGTCGTCCCGTCTGCTGTCTCTCTCTCTCTCTTCTCCTCTCTCTCTCCTCTCCTCTCTCTCTCTCTCTCTTTCTCTCCCTCTCTCCCTCCCCCCCTACTCTCCCTCCCTCCTCCCTCCCCCCTCTCTCTCTCTCTCTCTCTCTCTCTCTCTCTTTTTTCCTCTCTCCTCTCTCTCTCCTCTCCCTTTTACCTTTCCTCCCCTTTTCCCCTTCCTTTCTCTCCCCCTTTTTCCCCTCTCTCCTCTCTTTCCCTCTCTCTCCCACCCCCTCTCTCTCCACCCTCTCTCTCTCCCACCCTCTCTCTCTCCCCCCTCTCTCTCCCCCCACCCTCTCTCTCTCCCACCCTCTCTCGCTCCCCCCCCCCTCTCTCTCTCCCTCCCTCCCCCCCTTTCCCCCTCCTCTCTCTCTCTCTTTCTTCTCTCTCTTTTCCATCTCTCTCTCTTTTCTCTTCTCTCTCTCTCCTCTCCCCCCCTCCCCCTCTCCCTCCCTCTCTCTCTCCCTCTCTCTCTCCCTCTCTCTCTCTCTCTCTCTCCCCTCCTCTCCCTCCCACTCTCTCTCTCCCCCTTTTCCTCTCTCTCTCTCTTTTCTCTTCTCCTCTCTCCCCTCCCTCTCTCTCCCCCTCCCCCCCTCCCCCCCTCTCTCCCTCCTCCCACCCTCTCTCGCTCCCTCCCTCCCTCTCTTCCCCTCCCTCCCTCCCTCCCCCCTCCCTCCTCCCCCTCTCTCTCTCTCTCTCTCTCTCTTCTTTCTCTCTGGGCCCCCCTTCCTCTCTCTCTCTCTCCCCTTCTCTCTCTCTCCCCTCTTCCTCTCTCTCTCTTCCCCCCTTTTTCTCCTCTCTCTCCCTCGCTCTCCTTTTCCCCCCCCCCCCCTCCCTCCCTCCCTCTCTCTCTCTCTCTCTCTCTTCTCTCTCTCTCTCTCTCCTCTCTCTCTCTCTCTCTCTCTCTTTTCTCTCCTCTCCCTCTCTCTTTCTCTCTCTCTCTCTCTCTCTCTTTTCTCTCTCTCCCTCTCTCTTCTCTCTCTCTCTTTCTCTTGTCCCTTTCCCCCTCTCTCTTCTCTCCTCTCCTCTCCTCTCCCTCTCCTCTCCTCTCCCCTCCTCTCTCTCTTCTCTCCCTCTCTCCTCTCTCTCTCCCTCCCTCTCCCCCCCCCCCCCCCCATCTCTCTCCTCCCTCTCTCCCTCTCTCCCTCCCTCTCTTTCTCTCTCTCTCTTTTTCTTCTTTTTTCTCCCCTGTCCCTCTTCTCTCTCTCTCTGTCCCCCTTCTCTCTCCTGTCCTCTCTCTCCTCCCCCCGCCCCCTCTCTCTCCACCCACCCTTTTGAATTCCGTGCAGCCCTTTACCCCTCTCTTTCCTTCAGCCCAAAACCCCCTAATTCAGCGCGACGGACTAGGGCCTTCACCGTCGCGCTGCAGGGTGACATTTTACTTCACGAGCCAAGCGTAATGTACCCGATATTTCAATTTTTAACTCGGGGTTTTTCTTTAGTTCTCCCTCTCGCCTCCGTCTTTATGGGTGGGGCAAATAAACTTCGGGGGGGGGGGGGGTTTCTCCCTCTCTCTCCCCTCCTCTTTCTCTCTCTTCTCTTTTCCTCTGTCGCTCTCTGTCTCTGGCTGTTTGTCTCATTGCCTTTATCTTCTATCCGCTATCAAACTCGACACTCTCTCTGCTTTTTCTCCTCATCTGATTCTTTTCCTGTTCACCTTCCTCTCTCTCTTTTTTCTATCTCTGTCTGTCTTCTGTCTGTCTTCTCTCTCCTCTCCTCTCTCCTCTCTCCCCCTCTCTATCCCATCTGTCTATTCTCTCTCTCTCTCTGTCTGTCGTTTGTTTTTTTTCTATCTATAATCTATTCCCGACACTCTCTTTGTTCTTTACCCCTCCCCCCTCTCTCGCTCTATTTTTATCGTTTGTCTCTCTCTTTTCTTGCTCGTCTCTCTCTCTCTTTCTCTGCCTTTTTTTTCTTATCTCTCTGTCTTATCCTCTTCTCTCTCTCTTCTCTCTCTCTCCTTCTTTTCCCCTCTCTCTCTCTCCTTTTCTCTCTTCTCTCCCTCTTCTCTCCCTCTTCTTCTCTCTCTCTCCCTTTTTTTTTCATCCTATCTGTCTACTGTCTCCCTATCTCTCTCTCTCCTCTCACCTCCTTCTCCTCCCTCCCCCCCTCTCTCTTCTCTCTCTCTCTCCCTCCCCCCCTCTCTCTCCTCTTCCCCTCTTGTCTGTCCCCTCCTCTCCCCTCTTTCTATGTATAATAAAAAAAATAAGAAAAAACCTTTGAAAAGAAAAGAGGAAAAAAAATTGTCAAAACAATTATACCGCTACATCTTTATAAAAACTTATCTCTCTAAGTATTTTGTTTTTTAAAGTTTCTGAAAAATTGTATTTATTTCTATATCATACCCAAACACACACACACACACACACCACACACCACCACCCCTACACACCACCAAACACCACACCACCTACCACACACACCACACACACACACACACACACACAACACACAAACAACACTACTACACCCACAAACACACACACACACTACCATCACATACAACATCATATATTATATATATATATATTAATTATATATTATATATATATATTATATATTCAAATATATGTGTGTGTGTCTATGTATACACATTTATATATGCATATACTAGCTATCTCTTTATTTACCCAAAATCTACATGAAAATGAAAAAAGCGAATCAAAAACCCAAAAAGAAAAATCCAGAGCAAAAAATTTCACCAAGAAACAAGGAAAGAACAAATCTCGCGTCCCCTCTTCCTTTTAAGGTGTCTTTACGCCTGAGAGGGGAAAAGGGGGGTGAGGGGAAAGAGGGGAAGGGAGGGGGGGGGGAGGGGGAAAGAGGGGGGGGAGGGGTAAAGGGGTAGGGGGAGGGGGAGTGAGGGGAAAAGGGGGTGGGGAGGGGAAAGGGAGGGGAAGAGGGAGGGGGGGGGGGGGGGGAGGTTGTTAGAAAGGGGGAGGGAGGGGGGAAGAGAGGGGGGGAAAGGGGATGGGAAAGAGGGGGAGGAAGGGGGGAGGGGGGGGAAAAGAAGAGAGGGGAGAGTGGAAGAAAGGGAAAAAGGGGGAAGGGGAGGCGGAGGGGAGGTATTAGAAGGGGAGGGGGAGGGGAAAGGTGAAAGAGGGGAGGGGGAAAGGGGGGAGCGTTAGGCAAGGGGGGAGAAGGGAGGGAAAAGGGGAAAAGAAGGAGCAGAGGGGAGGGGGGGGGGGGGGGAGACTCCACTGGGAGAGCAGTGAAAGTCAATTTGATGGGAAGATTCCCCCCTCCCCCCGCCCTTTTTTTTGGTTCCCCAGAGAAAAGGGAAAGGGGGGGAATTAAAGAAAATATAATACATCATACATCCATTATGTATCCCTATCTAGCTCTCCACACACA
>NC_051422.1:21151959-21156959 GCF_015228065.2 Penaeus monodon
TTCTCCTCTTCCCCTTTTTCTTTCTCTCTCTTCCTCTCTCTCTTTTCTCTCTCTCTCTCTCTTTCCTCTCTCTCTCTCTTTTTCTCTCTCTCTCTCTCTCTCTCTCTCTCTCTCTCTCTCTCTATATTATTTTATATATATTATATATATATATATATATATTATACACTACACATATTTGCATGCACACACACACACACACACACACACACACACACACCACACACACACACACACACACACACACATACACACACACACACACACACACACACACATATTATATATATATATTATATATATATATATATTATAATATATTTATATTTATAATATATATATATATATATATATATATATAATATATATATATATATATATATATATATTAATATAGATATATAGTAATTATATATATATATATATATATAATTTTATATATATATATCATATATATATATATATAATATATATTTTATATATGTGTGTGTGTGTGTATGTATGTATGTATAACTAACGAAAATTGAGAGCAAAACTAGGAATCATGTCTAAGAAACAAGACATTTATTCCAGAAATGTAATTCCTCATGATTGATGTCAGTTGCCAGTGTTTTATTAATCTCACGTTTTTATGGTATGTTTATGGCCGACCTTTTGTGGTCCTTTTAATAATAGATATTTCATTCCAGTCTTTTAACTTCAAACTTACACAGATGCGGCTATGTATTTTGTCTTCGTATGATGCATGTTTTTGTGAAGAAAATAATACAAAGGTTTTATAGTTTGTTTGAAAGAGCCTTCGGGGCCATTCACCATCCCTTAGAAAGAAATGTTGCCAGAGGTCCCTTTACGTTATATATATATATTACATATATATATATATATATATATATATATATATATATATAAAATATATGATATATATTATATATATATTAAATAAATATATAATAATATATATATATATACATACATATGTATATATATATATATAATATATATATATATGTATAATATATATATATATATATTTTATATATATATATATAAAATACATATATACATGCATGCATACACATACATAGGTAGTACGTACGTACGTACGTACCTACCTACCTACTACACACACACACACACACACACACACACCCCACACACACACACACACACACAACACACACACACACACACACACACACACCCCACACACACCACACACCATAAGGGGATGTCGTCATATATCTAATAACATTCACATTTGAAGATATAACACTGATAGACTATCGAACCGCTCTGAAGTCATTAATTCTCATTAATATGGTTTTTCTATTTACACTTTTCTATTTATGAAAATCGCCGAGAATTTCAAACTCAAACGGATGTGAATAAAAAAAAGAAAAAAACAGCACCATTGCCAGACATAGTGTAGAGTTTTAAGTGCTTCCAGAGACGGGAAATGTGAGACTGATGTATACTAATATTATGAGACAAAACATACTATTCCATTGCTAAGGGTTTTTCCTTGACAATTTGGCAATGAGGAGAGAAAAATGGCAAGGCTGACAGAGATATGGAGTAAGTGCATATCCCATTTTGTTGACAAATGACTGCAATTTAGATCTCTGACGGGTCTGGACCAATCAGCGATATGCTTACAAAATTCCACCAATCAGAGACGTTTTTCTCGGATGCAAACAAACACTGGCTGATATGAATCTTGCTCGTTTTAAGAGGAGAATAATACTTCTCAAGTGTGTTTATATTTTGGAAACCTGAACGAAACACACACATACGGATTCTCCTCTCTCTCTCTCTCTCTCTCTCTTCTCTACTCTTACTCTCCTCTCTCTCTCTCTCTCTCTCTCTCTCTCTCTCTCTCTCTCTCTCTCTCTCTCTCTCTCTCTCTCTCTCTCTCACTTCCACACTCACAAACGCACAAGTGTGCATAACACACACACACACACACACACACACACACACACACACACACACACACACACACACACACACACACACACACACACACACACACACACACGATATTTACGAGCCATTGAGAGACATTCAAGAGTGTTAGTAAAATGGCGACAGGTTGTATACTGAGGTAGGTGAGGGTATCTGTAAAATTAGGATTACCCATATTACCCATATTCATAAAGATAATAAATGATATAGATACGTTCAAGAATGATAGATAATTGGTTTTGGGTATTTCGTAATTTCGTAATCTGCAAAAATTAATTCTAGCATCATTTTTAGAAGTTGGCAGGCTCCAGCGCAGGAGTTTTGCGCTGAATATCCTCACCAAGGGAAGCTAGAGAAAAGGATTTTTTAAAAATATAAATAAGGAAAAAAATGAAGCGATAAAGTCTTTTTACACACGGAACTTGTGATGGTCCTCACTTTTTTAAAGAAATTGCTGAAGCCACGGTGACCCCGACACTTCCCTGCCCGAGGTCAATAATGTACAAGTCGTTAAGCCATCGCAATGTTGTGGGAAAGTATATATGACATGTTTGCTATTACTAGCCTGTGTTTGTAGGCTTTGCACGTATTGTGAACCCACGGGCAGCGCTGTAGGAAGAGCTGACAGCGCCGTCAACACTAGTGATATCATGGGAAGTTATTGGCGCTGCCACTTCTGCGGCCGCCTGTTTGTTTTGCTGTTTTGAGAAATTCTCTCGAATGGCTTCCCTTGTGCTGGAGAGCTCGCGAGGAGGATATCGAAAATTACTACGAGTTGTATCTTATCTATCGATTTATTTACTTTGTTTTTCTATTTTGTTTTCACAATTTATTTTTTTATATTGGTTTTGATGTTGCACTCGCTACGTAAGCTTGGTTTATTTCCAAAATACAGCTAGATTTTGTGACAAGTGAAATCTGTTGACGGAGTTAGTTAGTGCGTATCCTCGCGTGCCTTCGGGATATTAAAAAGTACCGAAATGCCAGTCTGATCAATAACAAAATTATAAAAAGGTGTAAAATTAAACACCTCTCCTACTATTACTATTATAAATAAAATGGAAAATCAGTGAAAATGACTTCAACACGACCCCAGAGGGAGTAAGAAGGGATATCTGAAATCCAGCAATCCTTAACGTAGACCAATAAACACCGACCAGAACTAGCGTAAGGGATACACGCACTTGAATATCATGTTAAGGGTTTCTTGTATCTTCACTCCTCTTAAAAGTGACACCACATTATTAAGCACTTGTGATGTAAGTACCCACGCCTTTTGGAAGAACCCAACTTAAATTACCTTGTGTAGTTACTTGGCGTTAGTTTCTATACGCTGTTGTCGTTGACCGCAGAATATGTGTTCTGTGTCGATATTCTCTGGTGTTTTTTCATGGCAGGTTCTATTCTTCATTAGGGTTCTTTCTGGGGGGTTCTATGTGGATGTCCTGTGTGGGTATCTTATAGATGCAGTCCATGTAGGTATTCTTTAACTGCATTCAAAGTGGGTTTTCAATGCGGATATTCTACGTGAGAATTTATTGTGGGTTTTCTATGCGTATTTCTTTACGATGAGACTTGCCCTCAATTTTCCACGACAGTTCGTTCCATCTTGATTTCTATGCGGGTAATCTACGCAGCTATTTCATGTGGACTTTCCATGTGGATATTCTCTGTGGGAATTAATTAACTCGGAGACTCATCCAAATTTCCTCGACCATTAAAGAGACTGCTGTGGAAATATAGCAAAAGAAATATCCTGAGCTTGCTGGGTTTTTAAAGTCCATTTCTTTCGATAATATATAAAAATGAAAGAAGAGGAGAAGAAAGAGGTGGGGAAGGAAGAAAAAATGATATGAAGGAGGAAAGGAGAATAATAATAATGATCATAATAATGATCATGGTTATGATGATAATGATGATGATAATGATAATGGTGATGAAAATGATGATGATGATAACAACACCAATAATAATGATAATGTTAATAATAATAATAATGATAATAATAATAATAATAATAATAATGTTATGATAATGGCAATAATAATAATGATAATAATAATAATAAAGATATTAATAACAATAGTAGTAGTAGTAGTAGTAGTAGTAGTAGTAATGATGATGATGATGATAATAATAATAATAATAATAATAATAATAATAATAATAATAATAATAATAATAATAATAATAATAATAATAATAATAATAAAGATAATAATAATAATAATGATTCCCCCGAGACCATGAAGTACCGGGTTGGCGTCCGGCGGGGGCTAGTCTGTCTCATGGGTGGGGGGGACTCTTTAGCTTTAAATAGCAACCTCCCTAGTGATGGTATCACGATAAAAATACTGGTGGTTGTGACACCTTATCACCACAATCCTCTTTATGAGTGTAATGCCAAATCAAAATAACCCAGACAACGGCGTGAATGGGGCTGGAACTTTATGTGAAGGTCCCTCGCCCGGCAGGTATTCTCCGGTTCGACAGCGGAGACCCGGTCGTTATCCTACTACTGCGAGAACAAAGTGGAATAAAGAAGTAAATAAAGTAGTTATGGAATGTTTTTACAGAAGTAAACCATTTGATGAAAATGGAAAACCTAACAGAGGATACAGGCAAAGAATGTTCAGAGAATGGAGGAACAGAGGAGGGTTTGAGTCGACTGAGCAACGTATATGTGACCAGGCCAGAGCCATCAGAAAGAACGGTTGGCTTTCAGAACTTGAGTTGGAAATGATAAAAAGAAGTGTTATAGAGGGAGAGGAAAGAGAAGCTAATAATGATGAGGAGGATGGTAGAGAGGAGATAGATAATGAAAACTTTGTGGATGGCGATGTTGAGGAAAATTTGGTGGATGATGTAAATATGGAGGAAAATGATCAGCAAAATGGAGGTTTTGTTGTCGAAGATGATGATGTGTTAGAGAATATCTTGTCTGAAAGTCAAAGGGTAATTGTTGAGAATCTAAGAAAAATTCATGTTGAAAAGCAAACAGCAGAAGGAATATCCTTTAAAAAGGTTGATAAGAA
>NC_051422.1:21164459-21166959 GCF_015228065.2 Penaeus monodon
ATTTCTAAACAACAAAGTCTTATGCCTTGAACGGTCAAACACGGGGCTCCTACCCGCGGCTGTGCATACGTGGGCGGCTGGGCATGTTCTGCCTCGTAGGCTCGCGTGCCGGTGGCGAGGGAGGGCGCCAGGGGGGAAGGGGGGTTAAAACTGTCAGGCGCTTCATTATCACGTTTGTATACTTACACGCCGACCTCGCCTTACACCGTCACGCTGTTAGTCTCACGGTGGTGACCGAACTCAGATCATGCACTGAATAAGCTGTGACTCATGCCTTCATGCACTAGTCATGATAGTAATCTAGTGCGAGTAATTCCCGGCATATGCTGGAGCTCTGGCGAAGATTGAGTGACGTCACGACACGGGGGGCGACATTGGGGGCTCTGCAATAACATAATGATTACGATAAAGAAGCCATTGTGGTGGGATCAGCCTAAGGGATCACGGTGACGTCACGTAATCTCGAGGTCGCAGTGAAGTGAAGTCAGACTCTGTAGCACACGGCACCGTCTGTAAAAAGAACTAAAGTATAGTCAGTACGTTCAAAATATTACAGATTAAGATGGAATTGTTATATGGAGTTGATATGAACCGTATCGCCCACAGGGAGAATTGTGTAATGAAAAAAATATTGCCAAGAGCAACGAGTGCTGCGCGAAAGGGAAACGTGTATATTGTCAGATGTCCCAAGTGAGAAATGGAGTTTTCATTGACGAGGAAAGTAGCTGACATATCACCGTTATATAAGGTTGGTAACGAGTACTTAAACAAGCACGCTTGAGAATAATTCTTAGTCATTTTTTTCAAGATTTTTTTACCCGGTTTCTTTATGGTGTCTTACAAGTCACCAGAGAGAGAGAGAGAGAAAAAAAAAACGATCGTTATTGGTGAAAAGATGTTGACTTTCAACAGCATTTTCTGACTATTCAAGTTTTGTTTATAGCATGCTGATCCATGAATTCAAAAAGTTCATGAATTTAACCATGTTTCACTATGTATTGCTCAACATGACCTCCTAACTATAAGATTCGTCTTGTATTTCCTGTATCCTCAGAAAGAAAGATGATCTCATTATCTCGCCTTTATTCGCTGTAAGTAACGCGACTATCCTTGTTATTCATTTATCCACGTTTCCCCTCTCCCCGTCTTTATTCACTCTCTCGTCATGGCGGCAGAGCTCCCTCGCACATCCGGGGCTCAGTGACGCGGCATTTACTTGGTCTTCCGCTTTTTTCTTCCTTTCTTTCTTGGTTCAGGCAAAGGGAGACGAGAAGATGCTTTTGCGCAGTACAAAGAAATCGTGGAAGGCATCTATGAGGATACCGAAGTCAAATATAATTTAGAAACGTACGGTATAAAAATTCACAACAAGGGATACGAATATAAAAATAATATACAGTTCAATAGTTGCGATAGCACAAAGACGTAAAAAAAAGGATACAAATGCAAAAATAACAAATGATTCGGGTAATGCAAGAGAGCGTAAGATTCGGATCAGGGGATAACAGAAAGCAAAAATGATTTAGGGAACACAGAAAAAATACGAGAAGGTGAAATGATACGGAAGCCGAGACATGCAGAAGGATAATGATTATAAAATTCCTTAGAAAGATAACGATTCGGAAAGCACAGACACACGGGGAAAATATTGATCGTAGCAGAGGATTTGCGGGTGAATACAGTCAATATATAAATGAACAATATGTAAAATAATACAGATTTTCTAAAGAGTGATTAACTCGTAAGAGAAGTAAGGAAAGGGGATGATGAAATATCTTGTAGAGAAAAGAAAACCAACGTTTACTTATACAAAAAGACCGGGGAAATGAGGACACGACTCGCAATAAAACCGCACAGAAAGAAAAGACAAAGACAAAAGAAAAAAACAACAACACAAACTAGAGAACGAAAACAGCTTTGGAAGAGTTTGGAAAGGAGGAAGACTGAACAAAATTCCGATTCTAAGCGACAGAAAAAAGAAAGAAAGAAAAAAAAAAATAAGTACACGCTTCAAACAGCCAAAACCATCTATCAAAGAGACTAACCCAATTACAAACCATCTATCAAAGGAACTAACGCAATTTCGGGAAAAAAACAAAACAAAAATGGATCCCGAGTCACCAGAGCAGGTCAAGGGACGTGCTTTATGCTAATATGTCGTAGTAAATTCTATTTGCTCCGCGTCTTTTGAAAGTTCCATTACTCATATCTCCCGGAGACAAGATCGCGGCTCCCTTCCCGACGCTGTGGAGGGAAGCAGGGATGGATATGAATAAATGAATAGATGTGCAGGAAAATGAATATGGAGGTGCAAATAGATATGTGTCGGGAGGGATGTACTTCGAGCACACACACACACACACACACACACACACACACACACACACACACACACACACACACACACACACACACACACACACACACACACACACTCACATACACACACATACATACATACATAGATACACACACACACACACATACACACATATCTATC
>NC_051422.1:21181959-21186959 GCF_015228065.2 Penaeus monodon
ATAGATAGACAGATAAAAAGAGAGAGGATAAGACAGAGAGAGAGAGAGAGAGAGAGAGAGAGAGAGAGAGAGAGAGAGAGAGAGAGAGAGAGAGAGAGAGAGTTTATAAAGAAGGATAACTAACTTCATATACATTTACATTTCACATATAATTGTATGTATTCATACACATTTACATGTAAGCGTGTATATGTGTGTGTACGTATATAATAACACACAAATCATGGCAGCTGATTTCAGAAATGTCATGCACTGTTGACGATGCAACATTTCCCCGAAAAAAATTAAGTTCAGGTCAACAATCTTAATGATGATTAGTCAATAATAACGACTTCCAATTCGTCTTTTATATCATGTTATAGATCTTCCATAATTAATAATTCATTTGCTTAAAAGAAAAAAAATCAGAATGCGCAAACATGTCCTCCTTTTAAACATGCCGGGGACATCATTCGTCTGTCAAACACACACACACACACACACACACACACACACACACACACACACACACACACACACACACACACACACACACACACACACACACATATGTACAAAGACACTACGCCCATAGGAGAGTAAATTTGCATAGAGACTCAACAGATTTCTCTTAAATCATACAGCAAGCCAAGAAGCTCAGCCGATCCTTAAAGCCTATGTAACAGAGCTCACCTGACCAAAAGGGAGTCCAAAGCTCTCTATGCTCTCTCCCGCGTTTGAGTGTGTGCGTGGAATTGTGGAATAATTCATTCGCATATTTGAATTCTTCGACGTATGAGTATGTATATGTGCATATGTCTATGTTTGTTTACACGCATTTGTATGTGTTTGAGTGTCTGAACATCTGTATACATGCGTGTTGCCATTTATACTCATGATCTCTTTTGACCTCTTTGCAGGGGATAGTAGAGCGCTCTGGTTGAAATATTTCATATCATTTACAAAAAGTAACGAGTGAACGTGTGTTTGCATACATCGATTTTGATCTACATGATCTTTTCAATTGCATCAGCCCCAAAAACTTTGCCTAAAACCACTAAATTGCAAAATGTCAAGAGGAGTAAGGACCATTTTGATTTCCTAAAAGAAAAACGTCAGTCACGCTGGCCGGATGACGAGAATGCATGTGGGAGAACGCGGTAGTCAGTTCGATAATGATTAAACGAAATTATAAGGACAAAGTTTAAAATGGGCGTCGGTGGCTCGAGCGCGTCAGGAAGTGAGTTAATGAAGTGATCTACAAAAAAAAGAATGCGAAAGCACTCAAAAAAGTAAAAACTAAATTTTAAAAAAGAAAGAGAATAAAGTTGAAGAATAAAAGTCAGGTACGGTGTGCTAGACCATTAAATCCAATTAAAGTTTATGAGGCATATAAACCCTTCCATCAAAATCGTACATTAAGGCACTCCGCAAAACAACAACAGAATAACAATATCAAGTAAACTTTCAATATAAAAAGCCAACACGTGTGGTTAGAAACTGAGGTCACGTGTATATTGTTATGTCCATTTGTGTCTTGCGAAATATAATGCCGAATTAAACTGGGGGGGAAGGGAAAGTAGGGGAGGGGAAGAGGGGAGGGGAAAGATAGAAGAGGGGAAGAGAGGAGAGGAAGGGAAGGAGAGAGGGGTGGGGAAGAGGGGAAGAGGGGGAACATCCGAGGACCGACACAAGGGAGTGAGTTGAAGTGGGCGGGGCAAGTGAGGCTGTACTCACCCATTGGTGGCCGACCTGATCCCCGCCTGTCAGTGTGTATCTGGTGCTGGGACTGGGAGGGCGTCTTTTCTCTCTGGCTCCGTAGCTTGTAGTGGTGGCGCCAACTGAGGTGTGTCCAATACGAATATTTACGCGAGATCTTGATTAGATAATTCGTATGCCTTGACAGACGTGTGAATACATGAGGTGACCGTGGTGATATGTTAATAAACTTTATACACATTGCGTTTTTTCCAGGCAGGCACATAAAGTGGAATGCATGCGTTTGGGATGGTTTAATGCCAGTGGAGGTCGATGCATAAAATATAACTCGGAATATGCGAGTGATATTAATAACATATATTGCGTTTGCAATTAAAACTTCATTAATGCACTTCAACATAAATTCAAGAATAACAGAACCTTTTACGTGTTAATCCCATTTGACAGGTATATAGTTTACCAAGGGATCTCTTTGTCAGTACATGTAAATACTTCTAATACCATATGACAGACACTAACATCGTCGCAAAAAAACATTAATGTGCTTAGTTATTACGTGAGTGGATTTGGGACTTTTCTGGAAGGAGAGACAATAAAGACAAGAATACTGTGAGGGATGATACTTGGGGTTGTGGACGCGAGGGGAAACTTCCAATGCGACGGGAAAAATTGTGGAATAAAGCAAGTACAAGAAGGGACAGTCCGCTCAGGGTATGAAAGAGGGGAACACAGATACGGAGAAAGAGTGAGAGAATTGAAGAATCAGGAATTTCAATGATAAAAACCACAAAAAACACTCAATTCCATTTGTAATTCATGGAAATCTTGGTGGTCACTCATCAAACCAATGAAATTAAAGGTAGTAGAAAGAGTTATGAAACAAGAACCTAAATACAAGATGACCGTGCAATGAAACCAAAACCAAACAAGACCAGAAAGACATTAAGTGTGAAAATTAAGTGTGAAAGCAAGCGAAAGACCGATCAGCCCGAAGACCGAACCAGGCCAAAGCGATAAACGGAGCGAGAGATGGGCCGAGGTAAGATAATGCATCGAAGTGATTTCAAAAGGCCTGGGCAGAGACGAATAGGCATATGGTCTCGGCCGGACGCTAATTGGCTCTGCATCTGGTGAGGGGCGGACGGCGCGTGTGTGCCCAGCGCTCAGTGCCCCACAGGACGCCTATGGGCTGCCTCGTTACCGTGTGCATGTCGAGAACTGGTCTTGGTTTCAGTCTCTGGTCTCTTCTTGGTCTCTGTGTTATGCATCACGGGGATCCCGAGGTAGGCACAGGGATCGATATATTTCACGCTCTCCTTCCCTTCCCCTGTATTTTATTTCTGCATCCATTCGCCATTATTATTATTGCTTTGGGGGGAACTTATACACCAAGGAGCTTCTATGTGTTTAGGGAGGGGAGAGGGGGTAGGGGAAGGGGCTGGGTGGTAGGGAAAGCGGACGGATGTTGCAAGGAATTCTTAGTCTTATTGGTCGGTGGCGGAGAGGCGGGATTGGCTCGCATCTTGATCAATTAGGTTACCCCACTCCTGACGTTTGTTTGGTGACAGTGTCGAATCCGTCTGCCAAAGGGGGTGCAGAGGCCCGGGGGGGCGGTGGTGAATTAGGGCCAGGATTATTATGGGTTCGTCAGATATATGCATATATATATATATATATATATATATATATATATATATATATATATATATATATATATATATATATATGTGTGTGTGTGTGTGTGTGTGTGTGTGTGTGTGTGTGTGTGTGTGTGTGTGTGTGTGTGTGTGTGTGTGTGTGTGTTTTGTGTGTGTGTGGAGAAAGAGAGGGAGAGAGGGAGAGGGAGAGGGAGAGAGAGAGGGAGAGGGAGAGGGAGAGGGAGAGAGAAAAAAAATCGAGAAAAAAAGAAGGGAGACAGATAGGTAGACAGGTAGATAGATAAATAAATAAATAGACAGACAGACAGACAGACAGACAGACACACAGACACACACACACACACACACACACACACACACACACACACACACACACACACACACACACACACACACACACACACACACACACACACACACACACACACACACACACACACACATGCACACACACACACACACACACACACACACACACGCACACACACCACAGCATACCCCATACACTCACACGCTCACTCATACTTTTGTGACATAGCTCTAACTTCTGTTATGTAACTCGTAAAAAAGGCTGATTTTATACACACATTTTTATATACTGAAGTTGGACAGGGATGTGCGTGCTTAGACGCTGGAGAAATCGTATTATGGTGATGTGGATATTGTGTATTGTTCAATGATTCTATGGTGACTGCCCTATGTACCTCGAGGATGACTGTTGTTAATGTGAGTAATAAGTAACAAGATTAGATAGCTTGAAAAAAAAAAATGTTTATTGAAAACGACGAACTGTATATATAAACATGCATCAAATATACGAAGAAGCATATAACAAATAAAACAATAATGATAACAAGAAATGTAAAAAGAAGGGGAAAAAACGAGAGAGAAAACAAGAAAAACGAATAAAAAAAAAATCGAGAGAGAGAGAAAAAAAAGGGAGAGAGAAAATAAAGAATAAAATAAACCACAAGTAGACAGACAAAAGCCAGTGTTTATGCGATTATTTGGCCGTGTTAATATTACCCCGTTTTGTGTTTTTCTCTTCCTTGCTCTTACCCTCCATAATGGTGAGCTTAATTGCATATGAATAATTAATAGCCCAGAGGAGGGTTGGAATTCATATAGGTGGGACTGGCGCTGCTTCTGTTTATTGTGGCTGCACGGCGATGGTGGTGGTGATGGTGGTGGTGATGGTGGTGGTGATGGTGGTGTGATGGTAATTGTGGTGGTGGGTGATGGTGGTGGTGATGGGGTGGTGGGTGATGGTGGTGATGGTAATGGTGATGGTGATTGTGGTGGTGGTGATGGTGGTGGTGATGCTGACGGTGGTGGTGATGGTGGTAAATGTGATTGTGGTGATGTTGGTGATTGTGGTGATGATGGTGGTGATTCCGATAGTGACTGTAATAGTGATGATGACTATGGTGGTGATAGTGGCGACTGTGGTGATGATGGTGATGGTGAAGCTGGAGATATGGGTTGTGATTCTAGTGATGGTAAAGCTGATGGTGGTAAATGTGATGATGGTGAAGATGGAGATGTTTGTGGTGGCGATTGTGATGATGGTGAAGATGGAGATGTTTGTGGTGGCGATTGTGATGATGGTGAAGATGGAGATGTTTGTGGTGGCGATTGTGATGA
>NC_051422.1:21191959-21196959 GCF_015228065.2 Penaeus monodon
TGTACCATAAACTTAAAGATCGATAGATAGACAGAGATAGATAAACAGCTAATGAACACCGACCGAAAATCAATTCTACCCCTACGTTATTTCCTCCTTCCCCCCCCTCCCCCCTCTCAGAATCAGCAGAATCACCATCTCGCTCATTATCTCTCTTCGTTTCCCCCTTCGTTATCAAAAGGCCTTATCTCGCGGCGGGAATGCGCATCACCTTCTTCTTTTTTTTTTTTTATACCCCACTCCTTTTTTTTATTCTTATTCTTATTCTTATTATCTTCTTTCTTCTTCTTCTTTTCTTCGTTATATATCTTTTCCTCTTAGTCTTTCATTACTTCTTTTTTTTTTTTCTTTTTTCTTTTTTTTCTCATAATTTTCTTTCCTTTTTCTCTTCTTCTTTTTTCTTTTCTTCTTTTTTCTACTTCTTATTCTCTCATTTTTTCTTTATTCTCTTTCTCTCTCATTATAACAATATATATTTTTTTTCTTTTTTTTCTTTTTTTTTCTTTTCTTTTCCTCGTTAAGCCGAACCTTCTGCTGGGAAGCCACAACACCGCCGGGATATTTACACCTGTTTCCTTTCACATATGTTTTATTTATTTTTTATTTTTTGCTTTCTTTGTGTTCTTGTGTCTTTTTTTATGATATGTTGTTTTTATGTCTTTTTTATGATATGTTGTTTTTGTGTTTTTTTTTTTGTTGTTCTTTGTTCTTTAGTTGCGTTTTTCCCATTTTTAGTTTTATGTTCTGTTCTGTCTTTCTTGTGTGTGTGTGTTTGTGTGTGTGTGTGTGTGTGTGTGTGTGTGTGTGTGTGTGTGTGTGTGTGTGTGTGTGTGTGTGTGTGTGTGTTTGTGTGTGTTTGTGTGGTGTGTGCGTGTGGTGTGTGTGTGTGTGTGTGGGGGTGTGTGTGTGTGTGTGTGTGTGTGTACATGTGCGTGTGTATACGTGGCATTTCTCCATCTTTCACGTCTGTTCTTCCTCTTTCTTCTTTTTCGTTTTCCTATACTTTACATTTCTATTTGCTTCCGCCTTAGTTCGCTTCTTGCTTCACACTCTGCTTCCCGTGATTTTCCTTTACCCTCACTTCAGTATTTCTGCTTCATCGCCTGTATGTCTATCCTCCTTTGCCCATCTGTCTGTTTATCTGTCTGTCTGTCGGTTTGTCTATCCATCTGTCTATCCTATGCTGTATATTTTTATATTCCCATATTTTTATCTATCTGTCTATCTATTTGTCTATCTGTCATTTCATCTCTTCCTTTATTTAGTTTCCTCTTGCTCCCTCCCTTCCTCCTTCCCTTCCCTCCCTTCCTCCTTCCCTTCCCTCTTCCTCCCTCATTCCCTTCTTCCCTACCTCTCCCCACCCTCTCTCTCTCTCTCTCTCTCTCTCTCTCTCTCTCTCTCTCTCTCTTCTCTCTCTCTCTCTCTCTCTCTCTCTCTCTCTCTCTCTCTCTCTCTCTCTCTCTCTCTCTCTCTCTCTCTCTCTCTCTCTCTCTCTCTCCCTCCCCCCTCCCTCCCACTCTTCCTCTCTCTCTCCCTCCCACTCTTCCTCTCTCTCTCTCTCTCTCTCTTCTCTCTCTCTCTCTCTCTCTCTCTCTCTCTCTCTCTCTTCCTCTCTGTCCTCTCTCTCCTCCTTTTCCTCTTCCTCTTCCTTGCCCTATCTTTCTCCCCCTTTTGACCCGCCTTTTCTCTCTCTCGAGCTACACACCGTCTCCAATTACCAATTTTTTCTCCCCTTCTCATTTCTCCATTTCGTCCCGGTCCTGGTATTTTTTTTTTATCTTTATAGATAGACGAATGATCATATTATTCCCTTCCGTTCTCCCTCAATGCGGAGAATATGAGGAGGAGGAGGGAGAGAGGGAGGAGGAGGAGGAGGGAGAGGGAGGAGGAGGAGGGGAGGGAGAGAGGGAGGAGGAGGAGGGAGGAGAGGGAGGAGGAGGGGGAGAGAGGGAGGAGGAGGAGGAGGGAGAGAGGGAGGAGGAGGAGGAGGAGGAGGAGGAGAGAGGGAGGAGGAGGAGGAGGGAGAGAGGGAGGAGAGGAGAGAGGGAGGAGGAGGGAGAGAGGGGAGGGGAAAAGGAGAAGGCGAAGGAGAAGAAGGGGACGGGGAGAGAATAACTGAGGAACGAGTATAAGAAAAAAAGAAAAAAGAAAAAAGAAAGGAGAAGAAAAAGAATAAATCGAAAGAGAGGGAGGGGGAGACAGCGAAGGAAAAGAAAGAGACAGAGAAGAAAAAAGAGCAGAAAGAGAAGCAGAAGAAGGAGGGGAAGGAGAAGAAGGAGAAGGAGAAGGAGAAGGAGAAGGAGAAGGAGAAGGAGAAGGAGAAGGAGAGATAGATAGATAGATAGATAGATAGATAGATAGATAGATAGATAGATAGAGAGAGAGAGAGAGAGAGAGAGAGAGAGAGAGAGAGAGAGAGAGAGCGAGAGAGAGAGAGAAAGAGGGGAAATCTTTTCTCACGGCCATATCACTACCCTCTTCCCTTCGCGCCTCTATTAACCTTTACCCTTGGCTTCTGGCTTTCCTCATCTACTCTCTTTTCTCTTCCTCTCCTCTTATCTCGTTTTCTTCTCTTGCCTCCCTTTCTCTCCCCTTCCCTGTTTCTCTCTCTTCTCCTTTTTCCCTTCCTCTGTACTTCCACTTCTTCTCATTTTCTATTTCTTCTCTCTCTCCCCTTTTCTTTTCCTTTCTTCTTTACTTTTATTTTACCTTCCTTTCTCCTTCTCCCTTTTCTCTGTTTTATCTCTTATTAATTTCCTCTCATCTTATTTCTCCTTCTCTTACCTTTTCCCTCTTCTCTTTCTCTCTCTACATCTCTCATCCTTTTCATCTCCGTCCTTTTATCCCTTTCTCCTTTCCACTCTTTCGCTCTCAACGCTTTTTCCTCTTCTCCTTCTTCCATTTCTCTCCTTTTTCCTCTGCCTCATTCTCCCTCTTTCTTCCCCTCTTCCCCTTTTCTCTCTCTCCCCTCTACCCCATCCTTCCTTTCTTTCATCATCCCTCTTTCTTCTCACACCTTCTCTCTCCCTAATCCTTCTTCTCTCTCACCATTCTCTTCTCCGCTTTCCTCTCACTTTTCTTCTCCCTCCCCTTTTCCACCTTTCTCCCATCTTCTCCCTCTTCCTCGTCCTCTCTCTTTCCTTTCTCCACCATCCTCTCCCTTTCATCACCCTTATTCCCTCTCCTCCCTTTCCCCCATCGTCCCTCTCTCTCCCATCCTCCCTCTCTCCCCCATCCTCCTTCCCTCTTATCACTCCTCTCCCTTCTCCCCCCTTTCCCTCCTCCTCTCTTCCTCCCTCATCACCCCCCCCCCTCTCCTCCGTTTCCCTCCTCCTCCCTTCCTCCCTCATCACTCCTCTCCCCTCTCCCCCCTTTCCCCCATCCTCCCTCCCTCTCACCCCCCCCTCCCCCGCTCTGCGAGGCTTGGCAGGAGAACAGAGTCAGGAAGTTGTCATTGATCCCGGGCGGTGTACCCTCCCTCTCTCCTTCCCTCCCTTTCTCCCTGTCTCCCTTTCTCTGCCCTTTGATCTCCCTCTCTTCCTCTCTTTATGACTACTTAGTCTCTCTATCGCTGTCTGTCAGTCTGTCGTGTATCTGTCTAAATGTGAGTGTGTGTGTGTGTGTGCGTTTGTGTGTGTTTGTGTGTGTGTGTGTGTGTGTGTGTGTGTGTGTGTGTGTGTGTGTGTGTGTGTGTGTGTGTGTGTGTGTGATTGTGTGTGTTTGTGTGTGTTTGTGTGTGTGTGTGTGTGTCTGTTTATGTGTGTGTGTGTGTGTATGCGTGTGTGTTTGTGTGTGTGTGTGTCTATCTGTCTGGCTGTCAGTCTTTGTCTGTCTGCACGTCTCTCTCTCTCTCTCTCTCTCTGTCTCTCTCTTTCTCTGCCTCTGTCTCCCTCCCTTCCTCCCTGCCGTCCTTTCCCTTCCTTCATTCTATTTCTCTCATTTCCCTTTTCATCATCTCTTTTTATTTCCCTTCTGTTGCTCCTTAAATCCTTGTATATTAACCTTTACTCCTCCTTTCTCACCTTTTATTTCGATTGTATATTATATCTTTCACTGTGTCTTTCTTTCTTTTACCTCCTTGTCCATCCTTCTGATATTTTTCTCTTCCTCAAATTTTTTTTTTCCTATCTTTCCTTGGTGTTTGCAACATTCTCATTCCTGTTTTTCCTCGCTTGTTTGCACTCGATTTTCTGAACCTGTGTTTTTTTTCCTCGTTTGTTTACACTCGATTTTCTGTACCTGTGTTTTTTTTTCTTGTTTACACTCGATTTTCTGTACCTGTGTTTTTTTTTCTTGTTTACACTCGATTTTCTGTACCTGTGTTTTTTTTCCTCGTTTGTTTACACTCGATTTTCTGTACCTGTGTTTTTTTTCTCGTTTGTTTTCACTCTATTTTCTGTACCTGTGTTTTTTTTTTCTTGTTTACACTCGATTTTCTGTACCTGTGTTTTTTTTCTTGTTTACACTCGATTTTCTGTACCTGTGTTTTTCCTCGTTTGTTTACACTCGATTTTCTGTACCTGTGTTTTTTTTTCTTGTTTACACTCGATTTTCTGTACCTGTGTTTTTTTCTTGTTTACACTCGATTTTCTGTACCTGTGTTTTTTTCTTGTTTACACTCGATTTTCTGTACCTGTGTTTTTTTTCCTCGTTTGTTTACACTCGATTTTCTGTACCTGTGTTTTTTTTTCACGCTTGTTTACACTCGATTTTCTGTACCTGTGTTTTCTTTTCATAATTCTGCTTTTCTTTTCTTTTCCTTTTTCTTCTCTCTTGCTTATTGTCCCTTCTCCTAATTCCCCCCCCCCCCTTTTCCCCCTTTCCTTAAAGGATTCTTTCTTTAATCTAAGCTAGATAATTTCTGTCCCCTTTTCACTCGAAAAGAAAGGAGAAAAGAGAGAGAGAGAGAGACGGGAGAAGAAATGATGGCGGTTATTGGGAGAAGCAAAGAGAAAAGGGAAGAATATTAGGAATTGTGATAAAGAACACTAACGGGAGAG
>NC_051422.1:21224459-21231959 GCF_015228065.2 Penaeus monodon
ATTTTGTTTATTGCGTGTGTGTGTGGTTTACTTCTGGATATATGTAAAGATTTTTTTTTATCAAAAAATTGTATATCAGGGTTTTACTTCGCGGTCTATTGTATAATGGATTTCAGAGATTTTAGATTGCTTATTTTTATTATATTTCATTCGTATATCCGTATTCTATATCAGGATATAGGTAGAAATCAATCCTATTTTATTTATATACACCTATTTTTTTATGTGATAAAAAAGTCATATACCGCGAGACCTTGCATCAACAAGTAAACCAAAAAAAAATGTTACATGCATTCTTAAAAAAAAAATGTAGCTTGGATTTTTCAAAAAAGCAAGAAAGAAAAAGAAAAAAAAAGATTGCAATCTCGTGCAAACCAATTTCTATGCGAAGAGACTAGAAAAGAGCGAGGCAGCGATACCGGAGTTTCGCATTGCAAAAACACACACACAAACAAACAAACAAGCAAAGAACACACGAAAACAAAAAAGCTACTTCCACTGTGAAGCTAAAAGCTAAAAATGCGTCGAGTTTTATTTGAAATCTGTGGACAGGAAAAAAAGAGGAGGAATCAGAAAGAGAGAAGGCTCTAAAAAAAAGAAAGAAATGAAAAAGAAAGGTGACTATGTACCTGTTGTCAGACAGAGATCACTAGGAGAAGATCAACCGGGAGTTTTGTGTGCGTGCAAAACAAATTTCGCTTTGATTATCTGCAGCCAAATATTAGCAAGTCGATCCAAAGTGAATCAATAAGCAGATGGATTGGATTCGTCAGATGTCGATATTTCGTGGAATTGTGTTAACTGTTTGGGAATTCGGTAGCAAGCCACGCCGCCAGGAATTCGAAATTCGCGCCAAGCCTTTGGGGGAAGAAGGAGCGAGGGAATGAAAAAAAAGATAAAAAGAGAAATGATAAAACGAAAAAACTATGGAGGAAGAGGGATCATGGTGAAAAAAGATATATTTTTTTTATTGAGAAAGCGAACGAGAATGCGTCATATTTCCGATAGAAGAAAGGATTTATCACAAGAATAATAGTGTAAACAAAGAACTATGAAGGAAAATATGTTGAATTGTATATTTTTAAAAATATATATTTATGACTATTGTTATGTTAATAATAATATAATGATTTCATTAATTACTATTATTTTATTTATTTATTTATTTATTATTATATATTTTTTTACAACAAGCCGAACAAAGTTGCATAACATCTCCGATTACTCTTGAATTATGCCTCATCTCGCGCGTGACGTCTGCGGCCCCTCCTTCCGTCTCCTCTCGCACACCTGTCATAGCGAGGACGACAGCCCAAGCCACGTCGCGGGTATAATGCCACGCCGCGCGAAAATTAATACCCGGCCAGGTATACAGCGGGGTGACGAGGGCGCGCCGCTGCCGGAGCGATATTAGACAAGGCAGATCCGGTATTCATTCTGTCTTGTTACGTTGGCGGCGAGCGGCGTTTAGCATGACCGGGGACGAAGTGAAGGGGAGGCCTTTTACTTTTCCAACAACTTTTTGGAGGCTAGTCAGACCTCATTCTTTTTTGGGAGGATTACGAAGAGATAAAGTGGTGTTATGTGAAAAATATACTGTAGTATATATTGAGGATTTTATTAGTGATTCATCTGACAATGGAAGAGAATTAAAAAAAAAAAGCGGGGTGCACACCGAGGCTAATTAAGCTCAAACAAAGAACGAAATAGATCGGATAATCCCATAGGTAACGAGGAAATAAAAGTAACCTCTAGACAATAAGGCAATCAAAAGTAGAACAAAACTATTAACGAGAGTAGGGTAAACAATACTGCTCTTAAGGGTCTTTAATTGGCGCCAACAAAGTGTTCTGTCTCATTCGTCTCTCCGGCTCCAGCTGAAGTGGACGCTCGTGCTCACAGCTCTGGCGCTCGCAAGGCGCTAGAATGCGCATGCCATTATGTAGTATTTTTTTTCAAGGGATGAATGGGTAGGCATTTTTTGCGCTAGTGTATTTTTCCTTGTGTGAGTCTGTGTGAATGTACACAGAAGCAAATACACACGCACACACACACGCATACACGCGGGCACGCATTTCTTGGCTGGGCAGTCATCTCTATTTACTTCCCTCCTTCTTTCGCCTCCCGGAGATGAACTACTTCCGGTGCTGAAGGGGATGGGATCATAGAAGCAACTGCCCGTGCCCTTTGAAGGCCACGTGGCTCTGTGTGGATTGGCACTGACGGAGACGCTAATGGGAAGGGGGGGAGGGAGGGAGAGAAGGGGGAGGGGGATCTTGGCGGCGATCGAAGTAATGTGGTGTCACAGTGTCTCGCCACTCCCTGCAGCTTCCGCTTGTCTTTGCTAATCATCGTCACTACCTTCGTCACTGTATTTGTCCTTATCATTACCATCTTCACATTTCCCCTATAAAATCTCAGTTTTTGCCGTCACCATTACCACAATTCATCCCCCTGGTCATCATCGTCCTCACCACAACGATGCCGGTCAGCACACCACCGCCCCCGCCGCAACCTCCGCCAGCCAGAGCGAACAACAAAAGCCAATATCACCGACCAAAGCAAACATCAACAAAAATAAATCCTTGTACAGTTTGTGGAGCAGAGATACGGCCAGTAAGCCACTACACAATAACCAGCGGGGCTCCTGGACACAGTTGATAAAACTTCCACACGAGAACTGAAGACAGGACCAAGTTTCAGGAGGGCGCGAGCTTCAGACAGACAGGCAAGAACTCCTGCTCTAGAAAGGCAGTAGAAGCAAGGACCCGAAGCGGAACCGGAGTGGACAAGGACTTCAGAAAGGCATTAAAACCAAGGACCTGAGAAAGGAGGAGGCTTCAGAAGGACATCCAAGGCTAGGATCCGAGACAGATCTCCTAGACGAGAGCACAAGGCAGAACCTGCAGCCCAGAACCACTCAAAGAATTTACAGGGACAAGGGGCTTTGGGAGGACCCTGACAGCGTGACTGGGGACTGACTGGCCGATGTCTGGTCAGCACTTCCCCCTCGCAGGCGCCGCTGGGTCCGGACACTAGTTTCTCCTGGTGCCTTTGCCCCCGCCCCCCCGGCTCGGCGTCATTTAGAGGAAGGGCTGGTTCGTTTTTGTATTTCAGTTTTACTTATCACTAGTATTTGTATTTATCTGTCTGTTTGTCTGTCTATTTTTATCTTATTTCTTATTTCACTTAGAAGTTTGGTTATTTATCCTTCTTCTATTTCTTCTTCCTCCTCCTTCTCCAACTTCGTCTCAAGCGAGGCGCAACAATATCATTCCTCTTAGAAGAAACACGTATTTTTTCATTCAAATCAGTCACATCCGTCTCGCCGCACTGCGCTATTTTAACACGAACTGCACAAAGATTAGGTGCCTATTCTGTTTACTCCCATTCAGTGTGCTGATGTCGATGAAGCATTTACTGCTGTGTATGTCCATTATTGGCTTCACACATACCTTGAAACATTAATAGATGCTCAACGTCGTGTTGCTTTTAGTGACAGGGATATTTTCCATTTTGTGGGAGGTTTCGGATATTTGCTTTATGTCAGTCCGTTTTGTTCCAGCGATGAAAATGCGAAAAGATGGAAAAGGGAAATATATTTACGGGTCATTTACCGGAGTTCATTAAGTTTATTTTTATTAATGTTATCTTTTTGGGGGGAGGGATGTGGTTAATAATCTGCGATATTTTTCATAACGATTTTTGAAATGGAAATACAGGCTTGAAGGAATTTCACGCGAAAACTCTCTAGTCTGAAGAACGTTTTTAATCGGCGATTAGTCCTCCGAGGACATCGGTTTTCACCCCAAAGAAGAAACACAAAAAGAAAGAGAACAAAAAGAAAGATTAACCGAAAGATGAAAAAAAGAAACTGAAACGAAATAGACAAACGAGGAAAACAAAACAAAAAACAAACAGACAAACATAGGAGGAGGAGGAAAGGAGAAAAAAAGCGGAATAACAAACAGCCCAAACAAGTTCAACAAATTCCTTTCCCACCGCGCGGAACACAAATATCCCTAATATCTCCATCTTGATCAAATGTCATCCTATCATTCCGGCTCAAGATGCAAAGCGAAGACGCCATCGCCGCCATCGCCTCGAAGAGGGCATTGCAAAGAGCAAATGATAAATAAACACTTCAGCTTCACCGAGGCTTGCGTTTCCTTTCGCATTCTTGCCGCTGACGGAATGTCATCCCAAGGCGACCCCAAGAGGCACGTCGCATTACGCCAAACTCTCTGGGATCATGCTCAAGTTATTCCTACTTCGTCGTTAAAATACCGACTTTAAATTCCCCCTGCATTAAAAGGGACTAGCTTAAGGGGAGGAGGAGCATGGGCACCCCCCCTGAGGTCGTCGCGTTGCGTAACAGGCACCCCTTTTTACCCGACTTTATTGCTGAAGCGCCCGTCATGTAGATTTCATGAAGATGCCAGATGATGCGTTGAATGACGAAGGGGGGAGGGGGAGGGGGAGGGGTGGGGAACCTATTCCTTAGATGCGAATAGGAATGAGATGGTATATGATCACACGATAATATATATATATATATATATATATATATATATATATATATATATATATATATGGAGAGAAGAGAGAGAGAGAGAGAGAGAGAGAGAGAGAGAGAGAGAGAGAGAGAGAGAGAGAGAGAGAGAGAGAGAGAGAGAGAGAGAGAGACGGGGAGAAAGAGAGAGAGAGAGAGAGAGAGAGGTGCCTTTGTGATGCAGCTGTTTGCGGTATCTGCTACATGTGCGTGTGTGTATCTTTGTCGATATGCATATGTGTGAATATGTTTTATGTTGGCCGCATATTTCATCCCTGTATATGGACGGAGTATACGGCCCCTGATATACGGTAGCTGTGTCTCCATCATACTTATGGATCATTAGGAGATTAGAATACTCAATGCATCGGTTTTTCATTTCGTGTCCCGAGATTGGGTTACTCAAGTTGGCCTTAGTACGTGGGGTTATTTTATACGGAGTAGGAAGAGAGAAGAGTAAGGAGGTGCGATTGGGATGGCTTGTAATGATGGCGGAGAGAGAGAGAGAGAGAGAGAGAGAGAGAGAGAGAGAGAGAGAGAGAGAGAGAGAGAGAGAGAGAGAAAGAGAGAGAGAGAGAGAGAGAGAGAGAGAGAGAGAGAGAGGGAGAGAGAGAGAGAGAGAAACTGAAAAAAAAAAATAATAAGACCGAAGAAGTAAGGAAATACAAGTCCCTGGAGTAATGCGTCTCCATGCACAAGCCAAAATGAATTACCACGACCAGGTCGGGGTATTTTTCCTTGCAGGTGGTGACTATTACGAAACACTCGAAAGCCCTTGCCATATATTTTACATCTTAAACCTCACGGCATTAGCATTGCATCTCCTGTTACTACTAGTGCTACTGTTTCACCATTTTTTTATACGTCTTTAGTACCTTCAACAGAGCTGTAAACACCTTGGAATTACCACAGGGATGGTTTTAGTGGCGACACTAACAACGTCTAGACCACTATGTACGCGAATTTAAATTTACCTTTACCTTGGGCGAAACCCTTAAACTGCGTATATGACAAATTTCACATGCGTCGGTTCTCTTTTGGTGTCTATGTAAATGAAGTCAATTTGAGCTGTGTTAATTAAATCTTTTCGTTTTATTTATTGGTTTTACTCACTACCATATTACTCGTTAAGAGGTATATTGTAGTTATAAAGAAGTCACATTGAATTTCGTTCGGTCTGTTTGAATATAGATGGTGTATCGGTAGGGCGCACCCACAGCGGTAAATAGTAGTACGCTATTATTCATAGTTATTCACTTATTCGCTATATATTCATATTCGTAATGGGTAATAAACGGCAATGAACGTCACAGCCCTCCCCCCCTCCCCCCAATCAGTAATCTGTTCATACATGTTTGTGAATTCATTGCACGGTCAGAACCAGTGATTTACAAACTGCAACTGAAATCTGTTTATGTAACTATGGCCTTCGAATACTACGGGGGAGCTTGTAGTTATAGCCAGTTTTTATGTTTTTGTTTCTATTTTTTTATCTTTCTGTTTTCAAATGGCATTGGAGATCTTTATTTTTTTTTATTCTTATATTTTATTTATTTATTTATTTAAAAATCCCTTTGGGTTGTGCTCCGCTGACGCTCAAATACCACTTACCATTTCCATCACCACCATAAGCATTGCCATCATCATCGCATCACTTGTTTGCTATGTCAACAATGCTGCTGTTAGTGTTGATGCAAAATTACAATGGATGTAATTTATGGTTTTGTAACGAAATATGTCACAATTCAAAGCCTAGTTTCAAATATAGCAAATATAATGATGCATACAAAAATGTAATGCCCCACATCATGGTCAAATGCACACACACACACACACACACACACACACACACACACACACACACACACACACACACACACACACACACACACACACACACACGCACACACACACGCACACACACACACACACTCACTAATACACAACAAGACAGACAGACAGACACACACACACACACACACACACACACACACACACACACACTCACACACACACACACACACACACACACACACACACACACACACACGCACACGCACACGCACACACACACACATACAGGCACAAACTATGACACAGACACACACATTCTCTTTCGTAGTGTATTTAAGTATACTTGTACACAGCTATAAAGGCGTGCAGTACTGGCAATAAATTCTTCTTAAGTAGGTCTAGGCAACCCGGATTTGAGACAACGTTGGCTGTTACTAGCTTTAGTTTAGACATACCACGACTCTTCACCAAGAAAAGACCGAAAGTAAACAGGATGGCTTGTTTTGGAAATTACAGGCAACAGCTATGGTTTCAGGAATGTTGTGATTTTAAAGGTTATTCTTCATAATGCAATCTATATTTGATACCGTCTCTCTTTCTCTCTCTCCCATGCACACGCACACGCACACGCACACGCACACGTACACGCACACACGCGCGCACACACACACACACACACACACACACACACACACACACACACACACACACACACACACACACACACACACACACACACACACACACACACACAGTGATGGGACCCCATATGCGGAGTTGGTTGACCTCTGGTAATGAACGTTCTCCAAGACAGCAGCTCTACTACGTGTTTCTCCGTACGGGCACTAAGGTGTATTTAGCAGTAACCGATGCCATGTCTACGTCGTAAATAAGGGATATTCTCCGACCTTCTGTTTTGTTAATGCCCCTTCTTCACGCTCGGATAAGAGTCCCATAAGCCGTCCCATTTAACTTTGGGGATCCCTACTTCTGTGCTACAGATCATGCCGGGCGCGAAAGGCTTCTGCTGAGTTATGCTTCGCTGCTCCGTGGTTCGAACTGGCGTCGAGTCGGTTCAGAGTAGCGCTAATCCGTACACGTGTCTGACCTGCAGCAAGCGATTTCTCTGGGCCTTTTTTTGCCGGGATGTTTTC
>NC_051422.1:21249459-21254459 GCF_015228065.2 Penaeus monodon
TGACATTTTCCCATTCCTCTCCCATTACTTGGCTTACGGCCGTCACCCTCATAATGCGTAGGTGATGGTCGTCACTGCTATCATTATTACGTTTGAAAGAGGAGAGAGAGAGAGAGAGAGAGAGAGAGAGAGAGAGAGAGAGAGAGAGAGAGAGAGAGAGAGAGAGAGAGAGAGAGAGAGAGAGAGAGAGAGAGAGAGAGAGAGAGAGAGAGAGAGAGAGAGAGAGAGAGAGAGAGAGAGAGAGAGAGAGAGAGAGAGAGAGAGAAAGAGAGAGAGAGAGAAAGAGCAAAGAATGAAAACAGAGTACACCCCAGCCTTTTTTTTTTAGTACAGGCAAACATTATCTCCTGCCACTGTTTATCCTAAGGCTATAGCCACGACATTAGCTCGGCAGAAACGACTCCAAACGTAGCAACAACAAAACGAAATCCTCAGTATCTTGTTCACACGTAATGTACCGTCACTAACACTCTCCCTGCCTCATTATTCTTATCAGTCGCCCCCCCCCCTCTTTCCGTGATGCCGATTTACGCACACAGGAAGGCGTGTCCACTCGAAATGGGGTCGATGTATCAATGTACGTGTCTGTGGATGTACTAATGTACTGATGTAGTTCTGGTGATGCGTGAATTGAACGTGTGGATGTGCTGATGTTGTAGTGGTGAGGTGTGAATTTATTTCTTGGGTGTGGGAATGTATTGATGTACTGATGATGCGTGAATGTGCTGGCTCATGGTATCTTAATTGTTACTCATATATCAATTGTTACTGAAAGTGTATTAATCCCACGTAAAAAAAAGAGACCAAAAGAATACAAAAGAAACATCCAAACAAAAACAACAACAACAACAACAACAACAACAACAACAAAACACTCCGACTCATAACCCCTCGCAAAAACCAAACACACGCACAGTGGCCCGCCTCATTACCCTCATGACACAAGCCATATTTCCCTCGCGAGGCTCATGCGCCGATGCTCATGCTCAGAAATGCAAGATCCTTTGGCCTGAGATCGCTGGCATTCTCCTCATCGCGCGAGAGCGCTCACGGCCACGCTTCGGGTCCTGCTGTGTCCGGACGCTTTGTTCTTGGTTTTCTTCTTGTTCTTGATTTGTTGTTGGTCTTGTTTTCTTGTTCGTTATCTTTCCTTGTTGTTCTTGTTTTCTTGTTCGTTATCTTTCCTTGTTGTTGTTCTTGTTTTCTTGCTCATAATCTTTTTTTGTTTTGTTTTGTTTCTTTGTTCTTCAATTACTTTTTTCTTGTTTCTGGTTTGTTTCCTTGTTATTCATACTTTGTTTTCTTTATTTGTTCTTCCTTATTTGTTTTCTTATTCTTCTTAATCTACTTTCTTCTTCCTCCTTATCTGTTCTTATTCCCCTTTATCATTTTTTTTTCTATTTCCTTACCTACGTTCTCGTTCCTCCAAATCTATTTAATGGTCAAATTTTATCTATTTTTTCCCCCCTCCTTATCTATTTTGTTGTTCCACTTTTTCCCTTAATAGATAGATTTTCTCATATACTTGCAGTTCGCAAAACACAAAAATCTCACGCCTTATCAACACAAGGCCCCGGGGGTAGGATTAATTAAAATAATTTACTGATACACAAATATCACTAATTTTACGCCCGGGGATTACGAAGACAAATGGAAAGGATGCTTATTTATTTTTTTCTTTTTTCAAGACTTTGAAGCAGAGGAGGAGGAGGAGGAGGAGGAGAGGATAAGGAATAGGAGGAGGAGGAGGAGGGGAGGAGGAGGAGGAGGGAGGAGGAGGAGGAGGAGGAGGAGGAGGAGGAGGAGAGGAGGGAGGAGGAGGGAGGAGGAGAGGGAGGAGGGAGGAGGGGAGGAGAGGAGGAGGAGGAGGAGGAGGAGAAGGAGGAGGAGGAGGGAGGAGGAGGAGGAGGAGGAGGGAGGAGGAGGAGGGAGGAGGAAGAGAAGAAGAAGAAGAAGAAGGAGGAGGAGGAGGAGGAGGACGACGACGACTAGAAAAAGAATAAGAATAAGGAGAAAAATTAGAAAATAAATAATAAGAGAATACTAATGATAATAAGATGAAGAGAAGAAGAGAGGAAAATGAATGTAATAATAATAATAATAATAATAATAATAATAATAATAATAATAATAATAATAATAATAATAATAATAATATTAATCATAGTAATAATAATAATAATAATAATAATAATAACAAAACAATAATAATGATAATGATAATACTACTAATAATAGTGATGATGATGATAATAATAATAACAAAAAGAAGAGAGGGAGAGAGAAAGAGATTAAAGCTACGTTTCAGTTCATCTCTTCCCCTTCTCAAAGGGGGGTGGGGGGTGAGGGGGACCTGCAGCGCGGCAATGAATTTTAATGAAACTTTTGGTGATTAAAGATAGCTTGCTATCATAATCTGATCGCTGCAACATTTTCGTGAGCTGATGTTTATGGATGCTTCTGTTGGGAGATTAATTTTGAAATTCAGATAAGAAATCCGACACTGTTTTTTTTCCTGCCAAAGGGACCCGCAAAGGTAGCAGCAGTGAGGCCTTGACGACGGCAGAAGTTTCTCTAAAGGAAGTTGGGTGTTTAACATCGGCTAATAAAGCTGGAACAACATGATCTATAAAACGCCAGAGTCTCCTGATCTTTTAGCCAGAGAGTCCTCCCAGTGCAGCTCGGTGTCCACTTTGATCTTATCAGACCTACGGAAATGAAAGAGCAACATCCGGGGGGGAAATAGACTAAGAAATAAAACATGACAAAAAAAAAGGAAAGATTAAAGATGAAAAGTTTTTTTTTTTTTTTTTCAGAAAGTAGATCCCTGATACGCCATATTAAAGCGGGGATAAGCCGTGGAAATTTATATACGGACCCAGTTTCTTTTCTCTACTTCTTCAAACTTATATTCATGGAACCGAAAAATATCGTAAAAATAATGGTCGTCATCCGGAGAATGTGGAACGTATCATGCACACATAACACCAGGCAAGGAGGAAATGTTTGCTCAGTCGCCGTAGTTATGACGTAGTTCAGCTTCTAACAACAGCAACTAGGCAGACAAACAGGTCGCGTCACCGCTTTTAGCAAACAATAAAGGGACCGATTTACGAGACGACGCTACTGTAAACAAATTCCTTTCAGAAGCCGCAACTTGGATGAAAGAAAGGGGAGAAAATGCGCGGTTGTTTGTATTCGATATTCACAGGCTCTTCTTTCAGTGTGAATGTTCAATAAGGCGAGAGTGATGGATTCGTAAGGCTTGGTGTGTCGTTGCGAAATGTCTCTGGAATCAAGCAAGAAAAAAAGGTCATAATCTACTGAAAAAGGATAAATTCTCTAATCTTATCGAATTGGAGAAATAAGATTTGATAACTACACCTATATTTCACATGTAATAAGTATTCCATTTTACACAAACGCGAATTTTTGTCCAAAATTACGTGGTTACACCCGCAGCAGAATTCAAGCGGTACTGCAATCGCGAACATCCGGGACACACTGTGAACTAATTTCGGCGGAGACAAAGATCCCGTTTTCTGTGGAGGAAAACGGCCACCTGAACTTATGAATAAAATGCACGCAATGAACCAGATAGAAAATTGAAATTAGCCTCTAAATTCCGACGATGTGGAGGAACTTTGCGATTAAAACTAGGCCAATAATGGAAATGAAGAAGCTCGTCGGTCTCTTGTGCGAAAACTAAGTTTAATAAAACCTCCCTCGCGCGGCCCAGTTGATTAAAGGCGCAGGGATTATTAGTAATTATATGACGCAATATCCAGGGTAAAGGAACACTTCTCGAAGATTCCGGTTGATTTAAGGGGACTTAGTAAGGGTCTGGTCGTTGAGAAATATCTGGAAAAAAAAATGTAAGAGAACATGCACACCGAATCGTAATAAAAAGATCCTCTTGATTAATAACCTCTCTATGTCGCGACCTAGTTTGGGTTTCGGGGCCTACACGTGTAACGCCCGACACATACATACATACATGCAGACAGACAGACAGACAGACAGACGGACAGACAGACAGACAGACAGACAGACAGACAGACAGACAGACGGACAGACAGACAGACAGACAGACAGACAGACAGATAGACATAATACATACATAATACATGCATGCATGCATACATACATACATACATACATACATACATACATGCATACATAAATATACATACAAACATACATACATATAAATGTTCACACGCACACACACACACACACACACACACACACACACACACACACACACACACACACACACACACACACACGTGCTTTTGACATAGATCATACATTTATCTACTTTTCATTATTTTATTTTATTTCATTTTCTTATCTTTTTTATATGTTATTTTATTTATTCTTTTTTTTGAAACACGGCGGCTACCGACAGCCCTCCCCCACCCCCCCTCCCCCCGACCGCCAGCTCGCGACCCGTACTTTAAAGATCCAAACTGCCAAAGACCTGCTCGTTCTGGTCACCGAACCCTACTTCGTCGTGAAGGAAAGACGGTCTTACATAGTCTTCCGCTTAAGATCTCACTCTCTCTTACCGAAAAGAAAGCGAAGACCCGACGAGACCAACGGGCTAACCGACTGAACCCGACGAGACCGACGGACCAACCGACAGAACCCAACGGACCAACCGACAAAACCCGACGAGACCTATAGACCGACGGACCAACCGACAGAACCCGACGAGACCAACGAGACCAACCGACAGAACCCGACGAGACCCGACGGACCAACCGACAGAACCCGACCAAGCCAACGGACCCGCGAGATTCCGGAACGTCGCGAGAGACAGGCGTCAGCACCGGAATCACTCTGGCGAAACATCACGTCTAAAGTTAGGCCTCGCACGGGTTGCAAAGAGTGCAACACTCCCGAATGAATGCAGCGTGATTAGGCGTTGCGAATGTGCTACAGGACCTCAAAAGCGGGGGGTGTCTCTTAAAAAATTTTTTTTTGGAAATTTAACA
>NC_051422.1:21261959-21264459 GCF_015228065.2 Penaeus monodon
GAGGAGGAAGGGAAATGAAATAAAAGGGAATAATAGTGATGAAAGGGAAGGAGATGAGAATAGAAGGTGTGATGGGAGAGGAGAGGAGAAAACAAGGAGAAGAGAGAAAAGGAAATAAGAAGAGGAAGAGGAGGGATGAAAAGATGGTGACGAGAGAGATAATGAGAGAGACAGTGAAAAAAGATAAAGAAAGTAGACGGTCAAGAGAAGGTGATGGAAACTGATAACAAAGAGGATGTAAAAAAAAAGAAAAAAGAAGAGAGCGAAGTTTACGACGAAGGGAAATTTACGCTAATTTTTCCTGCAAATAGAGAGAGAGAGAGAGAGAGAGAGAGAGAGAGAGAGAGAGAGAGAGAGAGAGAGAGAGAGAGAGAGAGAGAGAGAGAGAGAGAGAGAGAGAGAGAGAGAGAGAGAGAGACATGACGAAAAGCGGACGATAATGAAAAGAGAGAGAGAGAGATGTAAATGGAAATGTACTCGCCACGGGAGGCCTGGCAGAGATGGACTTCCCCAGAGAGAGTAACATCACAATCAGCCCCTAAGTCCTAATTAGCTTGTTAGTGAATACCAAAGGCGATGCGGGGAGTGGGAGAGGGGGGAGGGGCTAACGAGGGAGGGAGGGAAAGGGGGGAGGGGCCAGGGGATGGTACTAGGAGGAGGGGGTGGGAGGGGGAGGAGCTTAAGGAGGGAGGGAGGGAGCGGGAGGGGAAGGAGCTGAAGGAGGGAGGGAGGGAGCGGGAGGGGGAGGAGCTTAAGGAAGGAGGGCTTAAGGAGGGAGGAAGGGAAGGGAGGGAGGGAAGGGAGGGAGGGAGGGGAGGGAGGGCCAGGTGGCGACATTAAGAGAAGGGAGGGGGAGACTGGCGGGGATGAGGGGAGAAGGTGGTACTAGGAAGTACTAGTAAGGAGAAAGAAAGGAATGAGAGAAGGAGGAAGGACCAGGTGGTGGTATTACGAGGAAGGAAGGAAAGAAGGAGGGAAGGAAGGAAGGAAAGAAGGAGGAAGGTGGGAAGGAAAGAAGGAGGAAGGAAGGAAGGAAGGAGAGAAGGAAAGAAGGAGGAGGAAGGAGAGAGAAAGAGAAAGAGAAAGAAAGAGAAAGAGAAAGAGAAAGAGAAAGAGAAAGAGAAAGAAGAAAGAGTAAGAGTAAGAGTAAGAGAAAGAGAAAGAGAAAGAGAAAGAGAAAGAGAAAGAAAGAGAACGATCGAGAGAGCGCGAGAGCGAAAGGAAGGCCCGGGGGCTGGCACCAGGCGGTCTCGAAATCATTGTTGAGCCTCGCTGTGATCGGCCACCCGAGGATGGCTCTTGCCCGCCCGAAGAGAGCCGAGCCCACAAGGCCTAACGAAAGAGAGCAATTTCTTCGTATGAATGAAGATGTCTGCTCTGTGCGGGGAAATAAAAAGGAGAGCTATGGTCCCCCGGAGACGCTTGTGTGGCGAAGCGACGGCGGGAAGAGTGAAAAGGTGTTCCATCGCCTCTTTGGATTATTTTAGGCCTCAATTTTTTTTTCCTTTTAGGCCTATCAATGGAAAAGGAGAAGAAAAAGATAGGAGCGATGATACAATGGATTCAAGCAGAAAGATAGGAATTTACGATAGAAAAGTATCGAATTTGAAGAATTTTAAGATATTTTATTATCACTTAAAAGGAATGCGTATATATGATACGGGCTAGAACGGCGTATATATTCACTCCCTTTATATTCACAAGCACACGTACACAGACAAGCAAACACAAAGACACAAACAAATAAACAAATAAACACCATATAGAAATACCCAATTAGAGACGAGAAAACTGCAATATATATATATATTTTTTCTAAAGTAACATTCTTGACAGCAGAAAGTTATCATAATGCAAAAGTCTTTCATCATTAGACTCAGAAGAATAGGATATTGTAATGAACACGAAAGCCTCTTATCAGCAAGGGAATCTGCTAATCCCCGGAGCGAAAAGTGAGACTGGTTATATTCACATCAGGTCTAAGAGAAATATTTTGCTTTTCCTTCGCCTCTCGGGGAAAAAAGAAAATTTCGTTTTCATTGATTTAACCTACCGTTAAAAGAAGAAGAAGTGTAGTAGTGAGGGTTCACAGATATACAGCATTAATAAGGGCACGTACGCAAACGTATACATGTATATATATATATATATATATATATATATATATATATATATATATATATATATATATATATATATATAACATATATATATATATATATATATATATATATATATATATATATATATATATATATTTATACACACACTTTTTTATGCAGACACACACACAAACACACGCACATCAACACACGCACACAAACACAAACACACACACATACACAAACAAACACGCACACACACACACACACACACACACACACACACACACACACACACACACACACACACACACACACACACACACACGCCAAACATTGCAAGTTTATTGCATGCGATCATAATTTCCTTGCAGAGAATTATGTCGACGTGAGCAAAC
>NC_051422.1:21279459-21281959 GCF_015228065.2 Penaeus monodon
TCACACGTTCCGCTCATTGTCTCCCCCTGCAGGTTGCCGCTGATCCTTGGCGTGGTGTTCGGAGTGGCGGTCGCAGTGATCGTTATCGTGGTCGTGTCCTGCTTTCACTGCTCCTGCTGCCTGCTCTACAAGAAGCGACAGCCCACCAATGGAGGTGAGAAGTTTATTTTCTTATCGGTTCAAGGTGATGAGTTTTATAGCCGTAATTACCGGTGTATAATGATGATTAACTTTCCTAAACTTTGATTTAAGATTAAGATTAAACTTTGGTTTCAAAATGAGAATTAGTTATCACTTTCGAAATGCATTAATTATAATGTTTATTGAGACTTCTTGCATGATATGATATTGCTGTTTTTTTTACCATTATGTGTATTATACTTTTTTGATCACTTATTTTTGTATATTTATTATCTTCCTGTTTCTTAACCATCACAAGCATTATTGTTTTCTACGCCATAGCATGAGGAGTGTCAGTGTCGCATGGTTTCTTCTTCTCTCTCTCTTCTTTCTTCTTTTCGTACTTATTTCCATTATCAGCGTGTCTTCTTTTACTTCTTGATCTCTCTTTTTTTATCCTTTGCTTCATCTTCTGCTCTTTCATCTGTCTTCTTCCTCTTCCTCTCTTATTTTGCGTGTCCCTGTATCATTTTATTTGATTTTATCTTACACAGCATCCCCCTTCTTCGTCTGCGTCTTTCTTCTCCTTCGATCTATCCCCTGTTCTTCTATTTCCTACCTTCTTCTTTTCGCCTTTCGCCTCTCCGTCTCTGTCCTCTTCCTCCCCTCCTCGTTTTCTCATCCTCCTATTTTTGCTTCTCCACCTCCACTTCCCCCTCCTCTTTTCCCTCTTCCTCCTCTCGTTCTCTCTCGCTTTCCTCTCTCCTTCACTGTCATGTTCTTACCCGCTCGTGCACCTGCCCATCACCCGTGCAACATGGAAGTATTGTTCGTGTGTTGCCTCTGATTCTTGGATTGCAGGCTTCTGTGGTGATGGCTTTGCAACACAGATCGCGATGGAGTTCTGTCTGTCCGTCACTGTGTTTGTTACTTGTTTTTGTTTGTTTCTGATTGCATGACCGGTCCGGGTTGAGATTCTTTCTGTTGTGCATTTCTCGTTCTTTCTTTTTTTCTCTCTCTCTCCATCTTTCTTTGTCTGTCTGTGTGTCTATGTAGCTGTCCCTGTCACTGTCTATATCCCTGTTCCTGTCTTTGTTTGTCTGTGTGTCTGTCCGTCTGTCTGTCTGTCTGTCTGTCTGTCTGTCTGTCTGTCTGTCTCTGTCTCTGTCTCTCTCCCTCTCCCTCTCCCTTTTCCTCTCTCTCTCTCTCTCTCTCTCTCTCTCTCTCTCTCTCTCTCTCTCTCTCTCTCTCTCTCTCTCTCTCTCTCTCTCTCTCTCTCTCTCTTCCTTGTTTTTATCAACACTTCTCAACAGTTTCCCTGCAAAAAAAGAAAAGAAAAGAAAACTTTTCATACCATCGCCAAAGAACTAGGTAATTGTTCACCCTAAAAGTGTTCTTCGCATAAAGACGCGAGAACTTTTGCCCAGTCTCCTTTTCCCGTTTATTCCTCTGTCATGTTCGTCCGTTCTACTTGTTCCGTATCTCATCATAACCCATTGATAGGATCGTTATAACAACGTAATTTTTTTTCTAATATTTCATTATTGTTGTTGTTGATGATGATGATAATAATAATAATGATAATAATGGTGATAATGGTAATAATAGTGATTACAATAATGATAATGATAGTAATGATGATGATGCTAGAAATAATAATAGTAATAATATTAGTAATGATAGTAATAATGATAATAATAACGGTAGAAAAACCCACAACGCACATACTAGATTTATTGAAAATGAGACAGCAGTTTCGGAATCCTCCTGGATTCCATCTCCAGGTCTGGAATCCAGGAGGATTTCGAAACTGCTGTCTCATTTTCAATAAATCTAGTTTAGTTTACGCATTGTGGGTGTTTGTGAGTGTTTTACCACCCTTCAGTAATGCTAATAGTGAGGATGATGGTGATGATGGTGATAATAGTGATAGTGATAATGATGATAATAATGATGATAATGATGACGATGATGATGATGATGACGTCGACGATGATGATGATGATGATGATGATGATAATAATTATCATTATTATTATGATATGATAATATAATGGTAATAATGATGATAATACTAACAATAGCAATAGTAATAAGGTAATAGTAATAAGGATGATGGTAATGATAATAGTAATAGTGATAATAATAGTAATAATGACAATAATGGTAATAGTAAGAACAACAACAGCAATAATAATGATAATAATAATAATGATCATGATAATAATAATAATGATCATGGTAATGATAATGATAGTTAATAAAAATAATTATGCTTATAATGATGATAATAATAATGATAACAAAACAATTACAATAGTAATAGAAATTATAGTAATGGAAATGATAATAACAACAGTGATGATAATGACAATAATAA
>NC_051422.1:21286959-21289459 GCF_015228065.2 Penaeus monodon
ATACATAAATAACGAAAGAAAGGAGATAGACACAGACCCAGACACAGACAGACACAGACACAGACACAGACACAGACACAGACACAGACAGACAGACACAGACACAGACACAGACATAGACCCAAACCCAGACAGACAGACAGACAGACACACACACAGACAGACAGACAGACAGCGAAACAGAGAGATAATCCGACAGATAAGCAATAAGGAAGCAGAAGCAAGGCCGGGCAGAGAGAAGTCCGGTGTCAGACGGTGTCAGACGGTGTCAGACGGTGTCAGACGGTGTCAGACGGTGTCAGACGGTGTCAGTCGATGGCGTGCGGATAAAGCGAGATCAAGACCAGCGGGCTTTTATGCTGCGGGGAGATTGATGCTCAAGCGGGCGTGAGCGGAGGGCGCGGGCGGGGGGGAGGGGGAGTGGGTGGGGGAGGGGGAGTGGGTGGGGGTGGGGGGAGGGGGAGTGGGGGGGAAGGGAGGGAGGGGGAGTGGGTGGGTAGGGGGGAAGGAGGGGAGGGAGGGTGGGTGGGGGAGGTTGTGTGGGTAAGGAGGGAGGGAGGGGAGGAGGAGGGGAGGAGGGGAGGGAGGGTGAGTGAATGTGGGGTAAGGGTTAGTGGTGGGGGTGAGGGAGGGTGAGTGGGTGGGGGGAGGGGGGAGGGGGTGGACGTCATGGGCGGAGGGGGAGGGAGGATGTGGACGGGGTGGGTAGTCGTCGCAGGCTTTGGGGGAGGGGGAGGGGGAGGGGGCGTGGAGGGTGGGCGGCGTATGTGGGCGTGATGGGCGGGCGTAGTGAGTGGAGGGAGAGAAGAGAGAGCAGAGCAGATGAGGGTGGGCGGGAGCAGAGGGGATGCTGTGGGCGGGGGGGGGAGGGGGGCGAGGGGCGTAGAGAGAGGAGGAGCAGAGTAGATGATGTGGGCGGGGAGGGGGGGGAGGGGGGGAGGAGCAGAGCAGATGATGTGGGTGGATAGGAGGGAGAGGGGAGAGGGGGGAGGGGAAGGGAAGGTCAGAGTAGAAGGCGATATGGATAGGCGTGAAGGAAAAAGATGGGCGTAACGGAGAAAAATAGATGATGGCGCGGATAGGAAGAAGGTTGGTGGGCGTAGAAGCGGGGAAAGGGTGGGCGTGAAGGAATGGGAGCAGATAATGAAGTGGGCGGGATGGGGGGGAGGGTGAAGGCTTAGTGGGGGGGGGAGGAGTATGGGGATGAGGTAAGGAAAGGTCGTGAAGAATGGGAGGGAAGACGTGAGGATAAAGGAGGGACGAGGGAAGGGGGAGAGGATGGGGAAAGAGAGAGGGGGAAAAGAGGGGAAGAGAGGAAGAGAAGGATAGGGAGGCGTAGAGAGGGCAGGATTTATAAGAGGGAAAAGAGGAGAAGGGAGAGGGAGAGAAAGGAAGAAGGGGAGAAGGGAAAAGAGGAGAAGGGAGAAAGGTGAGAAAGGAAGAAGGGGAGAAGGGAAAAGAGGAGAAGGGGAGAAAGGAAGAAGGGGAGAAGGGAGAAGGGGGAAAGGAAGAAAGGGAGAAGGGAAAAGAGAAGGGAAGGGAGAAGGGAGAGAGGAAGAAGGATAGAAGGGGAGAAAGGAAGAAGGGGAGAAGGGAGAATTGAGAAGCAATGGGCGTAGGATGCTAAAGTGAAGGAGGGAGGAAGAGAGGGAAGGAAGGGGGGGGGGGAGGATTGATCGTTCCGAGGGCGGCGGTAGATGTGCTGGGGGGGGGGGGGAGTGGAAAATAATGCTGTGAAAATGAATAGTTTCCTCGGTCGAAAGGGAGAGCGAGAGAATAGGTTATTTACGCTGAGGTCGAGGTTGAAGTAGATAGGGAGACAGACAGACAGATGTGGATGAAAAATAGAGAGGGAGAGAGTGAGAGAGAGGGAGGGAGAGAGAGAGAGAGAGAGAAAGAGAGAGAGAGAGAGAGAGAGAGAGAGAGAGAGAGAGAGAGAGAGAGAGAAAGAGAGAGAAGAGAAAGATAGATAGATAGATAGATAGATAGATAGATAGAGAGATGGTGATAAACTCAGAGATAAACAGGAAAAAAGAGGAAAATACATAAAGAGACAAAAACAGACACACATTTAGACAGATAAACAGACGTACAAACGAACAAATCCCTCGAGTGAGTGAGAGAGACAGAGAGAGAGAGAGAGAGAGAGAGAGAGAGAGAGAGAGAGAGAGAGAGAGAGAGAGAGAGAGAGAATGTGAAGGAGAGCGATAGAGAGCGTGTTTGCGGCGAGAAACGGTACAATTCAATGTTCAAAAGGCGGCCTGGTTTCCCTTGTGATTACCGACCCTAAATATAACGCTAAAAAAAGAAGAAGAAGAAAAAGAAGAAAAGAAAAAGATGCTAGATTAGGAGCCAATGGGGACGCAACGGCAGAGGGGAAATGAGAGGAAATGACACAGTGAAATGAGCGCACCTCCTCTCCCCAGCAACGAGAGAAGGGCGGTACTTCACCTGCAACCTGCGTGTCCCTCCCTCCCTCCTCACCCCATCCCTCTCCCCT
>NC_051422.1:21294459-21301959 GCF_015228065.2 Penaeus monodon
GGGAAAGGGAGGGGAGAGGGGAAAGGGAGGGGGAGAGGGGAAAAGGGAGGGGGAGAGGGGAAAAGGGAAGGGGAGAGGGGAAAAGGGAGAGGGAGAGGGGGAAAAGTTATATTGGAAGAAGATTTAAGCGAGACAAAAAAAAAAAAGGAAAAAAAAGAGAGAGAGAGAGAAAAAAAGATGACATGTTACTTTATGCAAAATTTATATTCTTTTTGTTTTTTATATACATTTTTTTTCCCTTCGATTATCCGGCCGAAAATCTTGATAAAGGAACTGGAGAGAATTTACATTTACATACTATGAAGATCTTAGTTTATAGAGCATTAAAAATCGAGCACGTTTTCCTAAGCTGTTCTTATAAGTTAAGTATAATTTCTTGAATCTTAAAAAAAAAAAAAAAACTACGCATATTTCGGAGTTTAAAGGGATGAGGAAAAGGGAAGAGGAGGGAGAGCAGGAGGAGAGTGTGGGAATGAGGTGAAGAAGAGGAAGAGAAGGAGAAAAGAATAAGAGGAATACGAATAGTAAGAAGGAAGTGGAGGAGGTGGAGGGGGTTTTTAGAGGTAAAGGAGAGGGAGAAGGAGAAGGAGAAGGAGAAGGAGAAGAAGAAGAAGAAGAAGAAGGAGGAGGAGGAGGAGGAGGAGGAGGAGGAGGAGGAGGAGGAGGAGGAGGAGGAGGAGGAGGAAGAAGAAGAAGAAGAAGAAGAAGAAGAAGAAGAAGAAGAAGAAGGAGGGGGAGGAGGAGAAGGAGAAGAAGGAGGAGAAGGAGTAGTAGGAGTAGTAGGAATAGGAGTAGGAGAAGGAGAAGAGGAGGGGGAAAGGAAGAGTAGGGAGAACCAGAAGAAGGAAAAGGTGGAGAAGGTGACGGAAACAGAGAATTAAAACGATAAAGAGGAAAAAAAAAGATATAACGAATGGGAAAGAAGAAGAAGAACAAGACCAGAACCCCCCCCCCCCACAAAAACCAAAAACAAAAACAAATACAAACACATTTACACACATAACCAGCAAACCCCACGACAAGACGACACTGTTTATGCTCGTATACCCCTTAGCAGCTGACTCGTACCTCGTACATCGAACCTCATGGTCGCCAGGTTATCATGGTAGGTGGTAAGGAGTCCTATTTGAGGGGGTTTTGGGGTCTTCGTATTTTCGTCACCTACGTCCGTAAGGAGGGAAGGTGAAAGGTGGGGGGAGGATAGGAGGAAGGAAGGAGGGGTAGGAGGAGGAGAGGGGGTGGGAGGGAAGGATGGTGGGGGTGGGGATGGGAGGGAAGGAGGAGAGGTGGGAGGGAATGGATGGAAGAGAGAGAGGGAGAGGGAGAGAGGGAGAGAGGGAGAGAGAGAGAGAGAGAGAGGGAGAGGAGAGAGAGAGAGAGAGAGAGAGAGAGAGAGAGGAGAGAGAGAGAGAGAGAGAGAGAGAGAGAGAGAGAGAGAGAGAGAGAGAGAGAGGAGGAGGAGGAGGAGGAAGGAGAAAGGGGGCTAAAAGGAAGGGTGGGAGAGGGAAAGGAAGAATGAAAAAAAGATGATGGTAAATGAAAATGATCTTAGAAAAAGTGAAATATTAAAAAAAATGACTATTCTATGTATTTAAATGTATAATAAGAAAAACTAGTAACACGTAAATTGTATAAAAAGGGACGACCCCAATCCAGAGGAAACAAGAAAAAAAAAAAAAAAAAAAAAAAAATTCCACTTTACAAATCGTAAAACCACACACGTTCTGTTCAAAATTAATATATAATAGGATTAGAAAACCGTGCTGTAACTCCATTAATAAAAAAAAAAAAAATAAAAAAAAGTAAAAAAAAAAAAAAAGCTAAAAATAAAATAAATAATAAGCTCAAAAATCCCCCCCCCTCCACAAAACCCACTCAAAAAAAAAAAAAAAAAAAAAAAAAAAAAAAAAATTGCTGAGGCTTCGTTCAGCTTTCTCCGACACAAATTTCAGGCGGTCTTTTCGTAAATACTCACCGACTGGCCTTCCATTCGAATTTTCGTGCGATGGCCTGCTACTGGAGGAATCTTTTGGAAATGCTCGGCTGTCGTTATTATTTTCGACGTTTTTTTTTTTTTTTTTTTTTTTTTTTTTATATCTCTCGTCTTCCTTCACCCTTGCTTCTTAACATTATTTTTTTTCTGGTTTTTGTCTATTCATTTTTGTCTATTATTATTATTATTGTTATTATTATTATGTCTTATTATTATTATTGTTATTATTATTATTATTATTTTATTATTATTATTATTATTATTATTATTATTATTATTATTATCAATATCTATTTATTTTATTTTATTTTATTTTATTGTTATTACTATTTTTTATGCCTGATTTTTTTGTGTTTTATTTGTCTGTTTGTATTTTATCGGTGAAGTTTCTTTCACATTCCCCGAAGAAAAAGCTAATGTTTTTTTGTTCTGCATATTCGTTTTTTTTCACTTGAAATAGGATTATATATATTTTTTAACGAGATATATGAACTGCCAGATGATAAGAAAAATGGTATTGGATATATTTTCTGAAAATATATATTTTGAAACCAAAAGTGGATAGATAATATTTTGGTGTAAACTGTAATACAGAGATTTAATCTTTCATATATAATTTCGTATAACCCTAATCTAGAAATATATGCACTAGGTTTAATATGAAATAGAGGAACCGTTCTCAGGAGTGGCTCACTGACCTACGGCATGCACTGCTCGGCAAAGTGCAGTATAATGTGTATGTATAATACACACACACACACACACACACACACACACACACACACACACACACACACACACACACACACACACACACACACACACACAATGCGTGTAGATATGCATATGAATATTAGATGACTTAAAGAGCTGCGACCCTATGGCCTCCATATATTCACCGACATATAAAAGATACGTGATTTTTTCTGATTTAATCCGTATTTAATACGAGACAATTAATCTCCAGTCACGACTACCCCCTCCCCCCTTCCCCTCTCCCTCCCCCGCCACAAGCCACGTGGCAATTACACGTCTTTCTCTGTGAATAGAAATAATCCAATACCGTTACTCATACTAACAAAATATAACTTTTCTTTTATTAAAAAGACACACGAAGTTGGAGACAAATGCTACGAAAGAAAATGAACAGTCAGAAAGGAAAAGAAGAAAGGAAAAGAAAAGCTGAAATAATTCCTATCGAATAAAACTGAAATAAACTTTAGTCTTTGGGTCTCCTGTCTTGCCATTCTCCTGTCTGTTTGTTCAGCCCGAGAGTCGGCACGCTGAGAGCGCTCTTGCCAGGCCCTGAGGACAGTGTCGCTGGCCGGGTGATAGTGTGCTAGTGTGAATAATGAGTCTTGGAATATACTGAACTACTGATCTTGACTACGAAACTTTATAAATATATAATAAATTAAAGCGGAATTAGGAGATACGCGATTTTTTGTGTGTGATATCATCTAATAGGAATTGAGAGATACGCGAGTTTTTTTTTTTTGTGATAGCATCGATTATCACCTTTTGGTATTATTTTACATTATATCCCATGTTACCATCGGACCTGAAGAATTACAGTAAGAAAAAAATAGGAATACGAATAAGGTTAGGAATAAGCATAAGAATAAGAATAAGAAAGTAAAAGAAGGCGAAAAAAAGCATCGCCTTTAACCGCAGTTTTCAAGTCGCCATCTTGCCACCTCTTAATAACACCCGTTACTTTCAAACTTTCGCTCTTTAAACTTTGGTGAATTGTTAGTAGCTTTTCCTCGGGGTTTGGAGTCGTAGCAAGCCTGTGTTTCGGCGGGTCTTGTGGTCTTGGCGATATTGAATGGTAGATGGCGTTGTTTTCTGCCGTCTTTCTCATGTTCGTTTTTTTCTCTTGATGTCTCTGGTCTGTGCGTTCAAATCTCGTAATTTCTTCATTATTATTATTATTTTTTCCTATCTTCGTTTTCTTCTATATTTTCTTCGGGTTCTCCTTTCATCATCGCCTTATTTCTTTTCCTTGTTTCATTTATTTTTATTGCTGTTTAGGATATCCCTAATGGGCTTGGGTTCTGACATTTTTCAACTTCAAGGATACTTAACGAAAGACTAGCATTATCGACTCAACAAAAAACCCTTTCATTTATCCACAAAGCAAAACTATGCTTACTTTCTACCTCGAAATACAACGAAAAGTCGACACTTCAACATGCAATACCCCATTGGTATTTCATTACCTACTTGAAATTGAAATAACCGAAAAAGAGATCGAGTTTACATTTCCCACAACACGTGTGTTTTACGATGAATTGGCAGCAGGGAAGAGGGCGGGGGAAGGGAAGGGAAGGGAGGAAAAAGGGAGCAAAGTGGATGGAAATGGGGAGGGAGGGGATGAAGAGAACGAAGAGGAAGTAAGGGGGAGAGAGAGGGGGGGAAGAAGAAAGGGAGGAAGAGGGGATAAGAAGAGAAAGAGGAGGAGAATAAAGGGTGTGTGTGGAGGAGGCGGAGGAAAGGAGAGGAAAGGAGCAAAGGAGAAGAATGTGGGAAGGGAAATATAAGGAAGAGGAAGAAGAAAACGAAGGGATTACGAGGGGGGAAGGGGGAAGGAGAGAGGAGAAAGGGAAGTTGAAGCTTATACTTTCGCCATTATCTCGCCATCATCATATCTCGCCGTTGCTCTAATTTTACTTGTTTTTGCGTTATTCTTATTTATTACATACATACATACATACATACATACATACATACATACATACATACATACATACATACATACATACTACATATATACATACATGTGTGTGTGTGTGTGTGTGTTTGTTTGTGTGATATATATATATATATATATATATATATATATATATATATATATATTAAAACATCTTTACAGAAATTACAATTGTTATTACAAGAGGGTACATACTGGATTAATTCACTTGCTGAAATTTGCTCTGCCTCATGTACCGTTATTACATCAGTAATATAAGATTTCATATGCCGCAAATTCATCACGTATTTCGCATTAACCCGATATATCATGTTTACTAAGGATGATATTACGTTCAGTCTATTGTCTGGGAATTGAATGCCATTTCGAGGTAATTTTCGAAAGAGTGCAGTTGTTATTATGCTTTGATGTGCCTTTGCCCATTCGTTCTCTCGCATGTGAATAGGTTCGGACATAACCGCTAATGGGTAAGGGAAATAGTACGGCTTTTGAAGAACTAGAACAAAACATGTAAGTGCATCATCTAAAGAACATAATCTACTGAATTAAAAAAAAAGAAAAAACATAAACACAGACAGACACACGCGCGTTTTTTTTAATGAAAGGAATTTTAAATAACCTAATTCTCTCTTATCTGCTTCACAAGGCAAGGAATGTACACGAGATAGGTCCTCCACAAGGCTGTTTTCAGACGACGATCTTCTCTCATTATACACATTATACGCTCGTGCTTGGTTGGCGGGAACTCCACACGGCCAGTGTATTGTTCCTTGGTGTTTTATACAGCGATCTCGCTTTTTTACGCCTAACATTATTTTGGGTAATACTATGGAGACACAACTACCATCTGGTGGTAATGTTGGTCTCCGCTGTTGGAAATTGTAGGGGTACTTGTGGTAGAAGGTTGGGAATTTCCTTTAGGCGTGTATCCCTTTCAGCGTTACATTTTTCTCTGGTTTCATTATTTAAAGTGATTTTTTTCGGGGATGTAGGATCATTAGTTTTTGCATTCTGGGCGGAATTTTAGCTAAAACTATATTCTGCTTTTTAGACTTATACTTAATATCAATTTCATAGTAACACCAACATTTGAATGTTATTTCAATGATTGTGTTGGTGCCGCAGTAACGCCGCTGATGATGTTTTAAACTCTGCCATTAGCGGCAATGGTCCATTAGTCATGAATCTCGTTCGCATATAGTTTTTTTATGGGAAAGAGCGGCATTTGGGAGTCCCCTACCTCTCCGAACCGCTTTGCATTTCCATAGCTAATCTACTGGAAGGCTTTCATCGCCCCCAAAGGCCAATGTAACCAGATAGTTAGCCAACCAACCCACAGCACGGCCTTTGAAGTAGCACACCGTAACCTCGGCGCAGCGTGAGTCTCGTCGAGTCGTAATTCAACCATAAGCGAGACTCATAGCGCCTCGTGATCCCCGCATCAGATCGCATTAGTCGCGTTATTACCGCGTGCGGCCGGAGAGGCATTGTCACATTATGAGGCCGCCATAAACCGGCGCGCGTCGCGTCAGAACATTATCTAGAAATTACCGTACAGCGACATGATCATTACCCGGAATTACATTACAGCGACCCCGAATACTCCGAAGTAATCGCGGGTGCATCCCATCCTTAACGTAACGCACGGCGGCCAACCGAACGATAACTTTGGCGGAAGAGATCATCGTAACCACTCAGCCCCCTATTAGGAAACCGCAATACCCGCTTAAAAGCTATTGCATGGGCTGCTTCGTCGAGGGGCCGCGTGCTCAGGGAAGATCGCTCGATTCCATCAGCGGCAGAGAAAAAGAGAGGGAGGAGGGGCATATAGAAGACGAAGGGAAGTGAAATAATAGGTGGATAGCAAGTGGAAGGTGATGAGTTCACTTTTGTTTCTTCTCTTTTTTTCCTCTTTTTTTTATTGTAGTCTCACCTTTAACGTTCTTTCGTGTTCTTCCTCTTTTATTTTTCTTATCTTCTGCTTCTTTTTCTTACAACGATCTAGTCTTCAAGCTTCTATTCATTCATTTTGCTTTCGATTTCTTCCTCTTCTTGTCTTCCTCTCTTCCTATTTCAACTAATTTTGCTTTTTCGTCATCGTTTTTCTCCCTTTTATTCTGGAACGATCGAACCTCCAACTTCTTTTTTCCTTTTTATTTTAGAACGAAAAAAAAGACTTCTTTTTTCTCTCTTTCTATTTCATTTTAGATCGATCAGAATGTCAAGTTTTTTTCTAGAATGATCTAACCTTCAAGTTTTTTTTTTTTTCTAGAACAATCGATCTTTCAACTGCAGCTTCTCAGTCGAGTTTCCATTTTTTTTTTTCTAGAACGACGTAATTTTCCAACTTCTTATTTTTATTCTGGATCGATCTAACCTTCAAACTTCTTTTTGCTTTTACTGGAAGGATCTAATATTCAACTTTTTTTTTGAAGGACCTACGTTCAACTTCTATCTACCCATCAACTTGACTTTTTTTTATTCTAGAAAGATCTAATCTTCATCTTCATTTTCTTTTTTTTCGTTTTCTTGGACGATCTCATCATCTTTTTGCTTGTTTTATTTCTTTCTTTCTTCTGTGTCGTTTTCTTTTTCTTCCTCTTCTTCTTTGTCTAATATTCTGACTCTTTCTCCTTCCTTCCCTTCCTCTTTTTCTTTTCTCCTTCTCCTTCTTCTCCTTCTTCTTCTCCTTTTTCTCCTTCTCCTTCTTCTCCTTCTCCTTCTTCTCCTCCTTCTCCTCCTTCTCCTTCTTCTCCTTCTTCTCCTTCTTCTCCTTCTCCTTCTCTCCTCTTTC
>NC_051422.1:21324459-21334459 GCF_015228065.2 Penaeus monodon
AGGAGGGGAGAAGAAGCAGTGGGGAGAAAAAGTACATCACGTCCAGTTATCGAAGACCGAAGACTTTTTCACAAGGGAGAGAAGAAGAAAAAAATTGAGAGAGGGAAAAAAAAGAGAAAAAAAATGGAAAAAATGCCTAAGTTTCTGAGCGTCTCCGAATCCTTCCGGTGACGAGAGATAAAACTTTTTAAATTGCTCAGAATGCCAAGGCCATAACGGGCAGCCATGTTGACGGCGACCAGCCCCTTAACCCCTTGAGCGAAGGGGACCGTCCAGGTGGCTGGCGAGGAGGGGAGGGAGGGGCAGGGGAGGGGCATCCCTCGCCACCCCGCTCTCAACTTCTCTTGGTCGACTTTGAGGAGACTTTTTTTGCTCTCACTGATGGTGCATACTGTTTATAACAAGGCTGATTCAGAAGCCGTGTGTTTTTATGTGTGTGTATATATAGAAGACGACAAAAATGTATTCTGAAGTGATGATTTCCCGATTGTGTTGGCGACTCTGTAGCAGAATCCAAGAGGTCCAACTTTGCAAGGGTCGTCTGAACACAATCTCCTTTATGCTGTGTGTGGGATGCGAACACTGGGTGAAAGAAAGGAGTTTCCGTGAACGTTATTTTGAAGATCTTTTATTTTGTATTTCTCACTTTTTACCCGCAAACCCTACACCCTGGTACATGTACTTAGGTCCAAAGTGTAAACTCTTCTCTCTCTCTCCGTGATAACTTCGATCGCTTTGCCTAGCTCTGTGTAGTGTGCTTGTACACGTACAAGAGCGGTGTTGAACAAGTGTGCGAGCTGGGAAGGGGAGACGGGAGCGGGGAGAGGTGAGGGAGGGGAGAGTGGAGTGGAGAAGAGAGGGGAGAGTGGAGAGGAGAAGAGAGGAGAGAGGAGAGAGTGAGAGAGTGAGATCCCAAGCACAACAAGCACCGCAACTTTCAATTCTAGCGTCGAGGGAGTTTCGCCCAAACTCGGCAGAACTGTTCTTCCGAGCTCTGAGAACTTATCATTCAGGTATTATAAACTTTCCGAGGCTGTTCTCTCCAGGAGGGCTCTCGCAGCTGTTTCACGTGACTGATACTCATTAATTAAATGAAAAAAAGGGAAAAAAACAAAAAACAAAAACAACAACTAAGCCAAGAACTATATTTATTTTTGGAAAAGGGGAAAAAGAATTTGGCAGTGATGAATAGAAAAATGAACCAGAAAAGATAGATAAGAAGGAAAAAATTGAAAAAAAGTAAAACAAATCTCGTGACATACTTTGGAGAACGTCTATGGTTTATGGTGCTTCCCCCTTTTTGGTTCAACTTAGAATGAGCGAAAGAAAATGAGCATATATCTATATTTTTTGCTAAAATATGAATAGATGATATTGTAGGTGAAAAATATACCAGAGAGTCACGCCAGAGATTAAGAGAACCACTTTCCTGTCTCTGCCTCCCTCCCTCCTTCCTCTTCCTCCTCCTTTAGCTGTTCTTCTATTCTTCTTCATCCTCCTCATTCTTCTTTTCCTCCTCCTCCTCCTCCTTCCGTTCCCATCCCCCCTCCCTCCCTCCCTTCCCCCGACGCCCTACCACAAATTGGTTTCCTCGAATTAGACTCCCGCTGCTCTTTAACGCTTCGAGACTCCAGAAGCGAGAAGAAGAGAAAAAAGAAGAAGAAGAATTGGAAGAGCGAGAGGAGAATAACAATAATAATAATAACAATAGCAAGTCCAGATGAAAACGAGACCGTCCGATTAAAACTTCCATCGCTTAGAGCCAAGACCCGATCGCGGGTCGCTGGCCCGGCGGGGGGCGTCGGTCCCTCGTGGCCCGTCGGTCCCTCGTAGCCCGTCGGTCCCTCGTGGCCCGTCGGTCCCTCGTGGCCCGTCGGTCTCACATGGCCCGTCGGTCCCTCGTGGCCCGTCGGTCTCACATGGCCCGTCGGTCCCTCGTGGCCCGTCGGTCTCACATGGCCCGTCGGTCCCTCGTGGCCCGTCGGTCCCTCGTGGCCCGTCGGTCCCTCGTGGCCCGTCGGTCCCACATGGCCCGTCGGTCCCTCGTGGCCCGTCGGTCTCACATGGCCCGTCGGTCCCTCGTGGCCCGTCGGTCTCACATGGCCCGTCGGTCCCTCGTGGCCCGTCGGTCCCTCGTAGCCCGTCGGTCCCTCGTAGCCCGTCGGTCCCTCGTGGCCCGTCGGTCCCTCGTGGCCCGTCGGTCTCTCATGGCTTTTCGGTCCCTCGTGGCCCGTCGGTCTCTCATGGCCCGTCGGTCCCTCGTGGCCCGTCGGTCCCTCGTGGCCCGCCGGTCTCTCATGGCCCGTCGGTCCCTCGTGGCCCGTCGGCCGAGCTAAAATGGAATGAGTGACAGGACAGAACCAGAGAAGTGCCAAAGATCCCCCTCCCCCTCCTCTGCCTTCTTATCCTCTCGCCTTCGCCCCTCCCCCCCTCTCCTCCCCTCTCTTCCCCCCTCCCCCCCCCATCCTTTTATCCTTCTCTTCCGAGAGAGAGAGAAAAAAGAGAGAAAGGAATTTCCATTAACGGATTAACTAGGGATTTACGTAGAAGACGATGAAAGACGATGAGTGAAGAAAAAAAAAAAAGATAAATAAAAGATTAAAAAAAAAGGGAAAAATGCAGAAAGTCGTAGCCGAATACGGGTAAATTACCAATGTGTTTAAAAGCGGCTGAGCGTGGCATTCCGCGCCAAGGAGGAACAAACGGGGCGAACATTTTTTTTGTGTCAATTGTTTATTTGCCCAAGAAAGGGCGGGAGGCAGTGGCTTCATTTGGGGTTCACATTTTTATGAACATATGAGCTTTATATACAAGTAAGCTGTATCAACATTACGTACATACATACATGCAAATATATATATATATATATATATATATATATATATATATATATATATATATATGTATATATGTATATGTATATATGTATATGTGTGTGTGTGTGTATGTGTGTGTGTGCGTGTGAATTAACTTTTGTGAATAGCCTCACAATGAACCAATGAGTTTAGAAGTGACCGTAGTGTTTATATTATTTGGGCAGAGATGCCAAGCAGTGATCCTCTGAAAACGCGCATTTTTTTCCCCTGGATGTTTTCTGGTTCGCTAAATGTGCTGTGCCAATCATCACCTTTGATGGATTTTCCAAACGCTGAAAACAGAAGAGACGAAAGTGAGGTGGAGAAATATGTAAGCTGGAAATCAGAAAAAAAACAGGTAGTAAAGAGAGAAAGAACTGAGAGAGTTTAGGTTAGTTACCGGTGACGCGACTTTATTTATTTTTTTCTTTTCTTTTCTCTGTCTATTTTCCTTTTCTCTGTCTATTTTTTTTCTCATTTTCTTTTTCTCTTAACTATTCCCCTCCTCACCCCCTTGTTATCTTGTTTTCTCAACAAGTCTACTAATTGATCGCTTCATGTATATGCAAATTCTCCCCCCCCCCTTTTTCTAACCTAGTCCTACGTCACCCCCGGCTCTGCTCCCTCCCCCTCTCCCATCATACCCATAGCAACCCCGTGACCCAGCCTAGTGCCCCTTCCCTACCCCTCCCCTTCCTACGTACCCCAGGATGACCCCTTCCTTACCCCTCCCCCCTCCCCCGCATACCCCAGACCGGCCCTGCCTTCACCATTTTCCCAGGAGACATTGTCACCAACTCTCCTCCATCAGCGACCTCGGCAGGCCCTCCATACTCCGTTTTCTGTGCTCGTTTTCTCTCACTTTTTCATGGTCCTTGTCTTAACTTCCCCATATCCTGTCTCGAGTCCTGCGGCCTTTCCTACTTCCACCTTTTCTTGTTTTTCTCCTTACTTTTCTCATCTTTTTTGTTTATTTGTTTATTTCTTTGTAATCATTATTTTTTTTCTATATATATATTTTTTAATATTGTTATTTCTATTATTATTATTATTTTACTGTATCTCTTTTTTCTTTCTTTCTTCTTCTGTGTCCGCAATTACCTTTTCTCAGGTCGTTTCCTGCCGCCGTTCTTGGTTGGTGTCGACCAGGAGTGCTCGTCCAAGAACTGAAAAAAGGAAAAGGTGTGATTTTAAGAAAAAAGAAGAAAACAAAAAACTAAAAAATAAACGTCCTTGTGACAATTCTTTTTACTAAGATACGTAGAGCAGCCGGGCCAATCTCATACGCAGGTATCCTGTGCTATGTACAGTGTATTGTAAATGACCTTTGTAAATGAGTGATTTTAAGAGATAAGGAAATGCAAAATTATATGTTGACGTATTCCACAGTCTACGCAAGACGGATATGGATGAAGTGAATCGCGTGCGAGTCTTCGTTATAGGCTGATTTCGTTATAGAGAGGCATGGTTGCTTTCGTGCTCGGAATGGGAAAGCGTAAAGATGAGAATGTGATATAATTGTAAATTCATCCGACTGTCAGTGTTTCGTTTACCTGTTGTGTTCCTTGCCTCGAAGTCCTGCAATGTTATAATGTACTGTAGCCTTTACCCTTTTGTTTTTATTTTGGTTTCATTAAAGCATTTTGTTATCTTTGGCGTTGTCGTATTTGTTTGTGTCTTGTTCGACTTGGTTTGATTTTTTTTATGAGTATTGCTTTTATATTATCATTATCAGAATCGGTATTAGTGTTTATGTTATTGTTGTTGTGGTTATTATTATTGTTATTATCATTATTGTCATTATCAATATTGTTATTCATATTATTATTACTACCATTATTATTGCTATAATTATTGTTTTGATTATTTTTATTATTATCATTAGTGTTATTATGAGTACCATCACTTTTTATCATTGTCATTGATATTATAATAATTATTATTATTACTCTTAGTATCATTATTATTAGTATGATTATTACACGAAACTATAGTGTGTAACATCTTTGTTTCATTAGCTTTTATTTGCAGATAGGCCTCTTTTTTCTTCTTACGTGTCCAAGATGTATTTTGAAAGTCAGTGACGCGCATATAAACTCAAAATATGAAAGATAAAATCAACTGATCTCAGGCACACATTATTGTCTAGGCGGCATGTAAGGCGCGGTTTGATTGGTGGAGCAAAAGCGAATCTGAAAACAGAAAATGAGATATCGCGAGCTTGAAATATCAAATTTTGGAATATAAAAATTTGCCACCAATGTACTTATAGCTTCTCTAGTATTTCTCTTTTTTTTAAAGAAAAGGAAAACGGAGGAGAGATATAGAAAATGGGAAGAGAGAAATGAAAAAGAAAATGGGAGCGCGACGCGTTACCAATCAAACGCCGCCTTTCGATCTGATCAAAAAAGAAGGAAAAAAAAAAAAAAAAGAAACGAAAAGGATTTAGATAATTCATAAAGAGGCTTTCAGGTGTAAATATAACTTTATGTTCAGTGTATTCTTATTAATTTTTTTTTTGTCTTATATTGAAATAATCACCCATATCCAAATGCCAGCGAAGCGATTGGAAATCCAGTCCCATCTTCCTGAAGAAATTTTGGCAAATATGGTCATGGTTATTTCAACTCGTTTGTGTTTATGTAATGCCATCATTTGTAACGGATCTATCTAATGAATTCAATAAAGAATTGTATAAAGGGTTTTTGTTTCTTTTTCCCATTTTCTCTCCGTCTGTGTTTTATTTGTGATTTACATAGATAAACGTTTTTGACTGAGATAGAGAAAGAGAGGAAAAGAGTTCGCTAATCTTGTGTTGAAATCACATACACACACACACACACACACACACACACACACACATATATATATATATATATATATATATATATATATATATATATATATATATATATATATATAATATATATATATAATATATTATATATATATAATATATTATATATATATTTATATATATATATAAATATATATATATAAATCTATATATATATATATATATATATATATATATATATATATATTCTGGTTCCATATAAACAGCAAATAGGAATGAGGAAAAAATAAAATAAATATACTAACAGACATTTTCTAAATCCATAATTGTTCGAAATAAATGAATTATAATTAAAAGGTGTCAAGTGGAAATGACAATACAAATAACTATATGCTAAACTTTAATAAACATAAAAAAAAAATAAAACAAGGAAGTGCAAGCATATTTTCCGAAAACTACTACAGGACATAAAATAAAAATATAAATACCAATAAAAATAAATCTATATTTTCTCTTTCCGATCTACAGGTGACCTGAAAACGAATATAGAAAAATACGAAATACATACGCTTTGTATTGGACTGAAATCGGACATAAGCTGTACACATAAATACCACACAGACATACACAGCAAATTACACACACACAAAAAAGTGAAAAAAAAGAATATATATCAATAATAGTAAATGTTAATTTCCTGGAAAACACAAACAAATCAATGAAAATAAATAAGAGATATGAATAAAATTGTACATATATATATTTTCCAGCTCCAGGCGGAAAGCGGGTAAGATACGCTGTAAACAAATGCATAAATCTCTCTCTCTCTCTCTCTCTTTTTTTTTTTCTTTTTTTTTTTTGCGGGGGGAAGGGAAGCAAAAATCAAGGAACATTCTCAGTCGGAATCTGATTTTCATATGCGAGGTGAAACGTGCATCTGATCTTGTCCAGAATTATATTTCCTTCTTTTACGAGTGCCGCGCCGCAGGTTCCTCTCCTCTCCCCAGCGATGGCACTGTAAACTGACGGAGGTCTATTTCTGACTGTCACTCCCTACTCTTGCTTGTGGCAGAAGCGAGGTCGTGTGTGAGTGTCTGTTTGTGCGCGGGCAGGGGTCTGTTTTTGATGGTTTATCATTATACGAAATTATTAGTAATACAGTATGAACAAAAATCTATTAACGTAAAAAAAATTATGATGATGATGATAAGTGATAATAAAAATTCTGATTATAATGCTATAATGGAAATGATAATATCAGTATTAATACTAATCGTGAGAATCAATATCCTCATAGCATTATCACTATCACAATCACATTATCGTTACTATTGTTCTATCATCTCCTTCTCTCTCAAGGTATTATTGATAAGTTGCAACCCCAATTTAATTTTCAGAATAAAAAAAAAAATTGTAAGCGAAGAACAGACAATAAAAATGCAAATTGAAAAGACAGAGAGAGAATCAAAAAAAAAAAAACCCAGAAAATGATAGCAAAAAGTGTAACCGAACACTTGAAACTCTGTTATTGATTTTGGTCTGTGTCTCCCCCCCCAACCAATTATTAAATGTTGCGTCAGTCAAAAATAGGGAAAAAAAAGTATTTTGTTTACTCTTTTTTGGGATTGAAGCAAGGAGGTCGAGGAGAGATGGGAAGATAGATCAGGAAGGAGAGAGAGAGGAGAGAGAGAGAGAGAGAGAGAGAGAGAGAGAGAGAGAGAGAGAGAGAGAGAGAGAGAGGGAGGGAGGGAGGGAGGGAGGGAGGGGGAGAGAGAGGGAGGGAGGGAGGGAGAGATAGATAGATATAGATAGATAGATAGAGAGAGAGAGAGAGAGAGAGAGAGAGAGAGAGTGAGAGAGAGAGAGAGAGAGGATAGATAGATAGATAGATTGTGTGTGTGAGAGAGAGAGAGAGAGAGAGCAGACAGACAGGTAGACAGTCGAATAGATTCATATCTAGCTAAATAAGTAGATAAATAGATATAGAGAAACGTCCCCTGTAGACAAAATAGAAGAAAATCCGTAAAGAAAACCCACAGCGGTGACATTTTTTTTCTTCTTAAAGTTAGTCTATACTAATCTAAAAAGGATGAAAAAGAAAAGAAAAAAACGCGGGGCGAAAAAAAGAAGCCGAAAAAACGAACCACCATATGAGTATTTTACTTCTGATGAAAAGAGATGTCAACTTCAGGTGCTGAAAGGTCGAAGGTGAAGCCCAGGAAACTCGCGGTTGGGTTCATGTTTCCCTTCTTTATTTCGTGGACATTTAAATAATTTCCAAGGAATTCCATTCTGAAATAAAAGTGTAACAAATTATCTCAAACTACCCACAAGCCATCTCGTAAACAATCCACTTCTTCTTCATTTTATCTTGAAGGGAAAGTGTACATATAACTAACCCATATAACGTAAAGAGCAAGCTCCTTAACAAAACATCCCTCCCTTATTCCAGAGTATCCTGTACGAGTTTATTTACACATGCTACCCACACAAACAACACTCTCAGGCAAATAAACACAAGTGTTCTACCAACCTCTGAATGTTTCGTATCACCCTGTCGACACTCCGCCACACACGAACAGGAGCAGCTGTTCGAAATCTACTTAGTGTTTGCATACTGTCTGGAAATAAAAAAAGTATGTACATGCTTTTCAATAATATTTCCTAAGTTTAATGTTTGAAAAGAACAAAAACAAAAACAAAATAAACCTTTCTTTGATGTATAAAATTAAAATACAAGACGGGATGACAATATTAAATATTGCAACTAAAATAATAATAATATGGTGGCAGCGGTGACGCCACATCAGCCGAGTGGCGATCATGCAAACTATTATTGCCCGCCAAATTCAAGGCGATTGTGCCAGATCAGTGAACCCCAGCCAAGTGGGGCTCAGTTTAGATCGTATAAGACGTGTTAAAGTCATTACCAATGATGAGTAATGATGAATGGCCCTTGGGGATTCTTCCGTGTGCCTCGTCACGCAAAGCGAGACTCATGTCGATCCGCGAGACTCAAAACATGACTGTGATGGAAGACCTGTTGTAGGTAACCTTGGGTTGAGTAAACAGACAAAGATATATAGATGTAGTATATCGGCTACTGTCTAAAAACTGTTTCACAACCAAGAGTAAATTTCAAGCCCATTTAGGGCGGAAAAATCAAAAGCTTTATAGTCTTTATTGTATGAATTGGTAAGTGATATGGTAATACATATAATAATAAAAACTGTGTACTAAATTATAACAATAACGACAATAAGGATTTTAATGATAATAGAGATGCTAATGAAAGTTGTAGTAGCATTAATACCTGTGCTTGTAGCAATAACAATAATGCTGATGATGATGATGATGATAATAATAATGATACTGCTACTACTAATGATAATAATAACAATGGTAATAAGTATATAAAAAATAGTAATGTTGATAACAACAACAACAACAACAACAACAATAATAATAATAATAATAATAATAATAATAATAATAATAATAATAATAATAATAATAATAATAATAATAATAATGATATGAATGATAATAATATTAATGCTACTACTATAACTTTACTACTAATGATAATGATAATAGTAATAATGATAAGAATAATACGATAATGGTGATAATAATGATAAAAGTAGAAATGATAATAATAATGATGTCAATAATAAGGATAATAACAATAATGGTAATGATAATAACGATGATAATGTTAAAAGCATCATTAATAATAAGAACAACAATAATAATGGTAATAAAAATAAAAGCAATAATAACAATGATGGCAGTAGTAATAAAGATGGAGACACTGATAACGGTCATAATAACAATGATGATAATGAATATAATCACAATGACGACTCAGATAATTAAAACAAAAATAATTGAAGGAAAGCGTAAGCAGGAAAAATCACTAAACGTAATCATAAAAAAATACAACAAAAAATCGTGAAAATCGGAGAAGAAGGAGAGCTAGTAGGTACTCTGGACACGATTATGGCAATCGGGCAGCGACGGCAACGCACTGGGGGACGCCACGGTATGATCGCCACCCCCCCTCCTTCCCTCTCTTCTGGCCACCCCTCTCCTTCCTTCTATTCTGGACACCCTCCCTCCTTCCCTCTTCTTTGGCCAATCCCCTCCTTCCCTCTCCTCTGCCCCCCCTCCTTCCTTCTCCTCTGGCCACCCCCCTCCTTCCCTCTACTTTGGCCAATCCCCTCCTTCTCTCTCCTTTGGCCACCCCCTCCTTCCCTTTCCTCTGACCACCCCCTCCCCCTCCTCCCCTCTCCTCTGGCCACCCCAACCCCCAATGTAAGACAAGGGAGAATCTCCCTGCCCCCTC
>NC_051422.1:21343222-21348222 GCF_015228065.2 Penaeus monodon
CCCCTCTCCACTCTCTCCCTCCCTCCCCAACCTCCCTCCTCTCTCTCTCTTTTTCCTCTCTTCCCTTCCATCCCCAGACTCTCTCTCTCTCTTTTCTCTCTTCCCTTCCATCCCCAGCCTCTCTCTCCCCCCGCATTCCCCGGCCCGTCGAGGCCAACCATGTCTGACACAGCACACGGACAGCATCGTAGAAATCTGCAAGTTTTTCGACACTACATTTTTATTCATTTATTCAGCTTCCATCTCCCGAAACTTTAATATATGCGAGTCTCCAAAAATACCCTCGTTCCCCTGCTCCCTGCCCTGCCTCTTTGCTTCCCCCTCCCTTTCCCCTCTTGGCTTCCCCTTACCCCCCCCCCTTTTCATCGGCTCTTTTCTTTCCCCTTCCTTTTTATCCTCTCCCTCTTCAGCATCCTCTTTCTCGCCTCCGTCCTCTTCTCTTATCCTTCCCTTCTCTCTGTTTACTGTCGACTCTTTCCTCTCTCTTTAAACCATCTCCTCTTCTTCTTCTGCTCGTCCCTCTCCCCTCCCTTTTCCCTTTCCCTTTTCCTCCTCTTTCTCCCCCTTTTTCCCTATTTCCTTCTTTCTCATCTTTGAATCTATTCTCTTTTCCCCGACAACTATTTTTTTTTTAACCCTTTCCTTCCTTTTCTCTCCCCCTTTAAATCACCTATTTCGTCTTCTCCTTCCCCTTTTCCTACTTCCCCTCACTCCTGTTTACCTCCCCTTTCAACCATTTTTATCTTCTTCTTGCCTCTTCTCCTTTACTTCTCCCTTTCTCTTCTCCCTTTTTCTCTCTCCCCTTTATTCCTCCTCTTTAAAACTCTCTTATATTCCCCTCCCTTTCCCTCCTCTTCCCCTTACCTCTTCCCTCCCCCTTTCTACCCTCCCGCCCTTCCCCTTTCCTCCTTCTCACCTCCCCGCTCCTCCCCCTTTTCCCCTCCCCGCCCCTCCCCCCTTTTCCCCTCCCCTCCGGTCTTCTCCCCTCCTCTTCCCCCTTCCCCCTTCCCTTCACCCCTTTTCCCCTTCCCCTCCGGTCTTCTCCCCTCCCCTTCCCTCTTCCCCCTCCCCCCTTCTCTTCCCCCTTCTCTTCCCCCTCCTCTTTCTCCTCCCCTCTCCTCCCCTCATGAAGGAAGGAAGCAGGAAATTTCGCGAATGCACGAGATCATCCTTCGAGGGAGGTTTCCCTGCTTCAGACCGACGAGGATTTTCGAAACCTCATAAGCCAATTTAGAAAACGGGGCAGGGTGGGTGGGTGGGGGTGGGGGGTTCAGAGGGGAAGGGGAAGAGGGGAAATGGGTGATTGGGAGGGGGGGTTAAGAGGGAGGAAGGGGATTAAGGAGGGAAGGATTGAGGGGATTAAGGGAGGGGGATTAGGGAATTAGGGGATTAGGGGAGGGGGATTAGGGGAGGAGGGGAGTAGGTGATGAGGATTAGGGGAGGGGGATTGGGGAAGGAGGAGATTAGGGAGGGGATTAAGGGAAATGGGGATTAGGGAAATAAGGCATAGGGACTGGGGGTGAGGGATCAGGGAAGTGGGAATTTGAAGAGGGGGATTAGGGAAGGAGGGGATTAGGGGGAGGGGGGGAGGGAATTAAGACGGTGATGGCCATTGGGAGGGAGAGATTAGGAAAGAGGGATTAATACGGGGATTAATTATTATGGTTTTGGGGGAAGGGGATTAGGGGATTAAGGGGGGGGGGGAGGGAAGGATCAGGAGGGAGGAAGGCTATGAAGAGGGTTGGCAAGGGGGGAGGGGGGGAAGGGAATTAAGAGGGAAGGGGAGAATTAGGAGGGAGAAGGAGAATAGGAGGGAGAAGGAGAGTAGGAGGGAGAAGGAGAATAGGAGGGAGAAGGAGAATAGGAGGGAGAAGGAGAAGGAGAATAGGAGGGAGAAGGAGAATAGGAGGGAGAAGGAGAATAGGAGGGAGAAGGAGAATAGGAGGGAGAAGGAGAAGGGGAAATAGGAGGGAGAAGGAGAATAGGAGGGAGAAGGAAAGGAGAATAGGAGGGAGAAAAGGAGAATAGGAGGGAGGAAGGAGAATAGGAGGGAGAGGAGAAGGAGAATAGGAGGGAGAAGGAGAATAGGAGGGAGAAGGAGAAGGAAATAGGAGGGAGAAGGAGAATAGGAGGGAGAAGGAGAATAGGAGGGAGAAGGAGAAGGAGAATAGGAGGGAGAAGGAGAATAGGAGGGAGAAGGAGAATAGGAGGGAGAAGGAGAAGGAGAATAGGAGGGAGAAGGAGAATAGGAGGGAGAAGGAGAATAGGGAGAAGGAGGGGATTAGGAAGAGGGAAGAGGATTAAAAAGGGAAAGGGGGAGGATTGGGAAGGGGATTGGAAGAGGGGAGAGGATGAAGAGAGAAGGAGAGGATTAGGTGAAGAAGAACTGAAGACGAGAATGAGGGATTAGGAGGGAAAATTAGGATTAGTGTTGGAGGATTGGGTAGGTGAAGGGACTGGGTAGAGATAAGAAGGGGATGATTAGGGGGAAAAGGGACCTGGGGTGAAGGCGGCGATTGGGAGGTCGTGAGGGATTGGGGCTGCGTGATTCCGAGGGAGAAAGGAGGAAGATGAAAGATTGGGAAAAAGGGGGAAAACTGGGTTTGGGAATTGGGAAGGGGGGTTGGGGAAAAATGAGGGGGCGGAAGGGGTGAGGAGGAGGGGAGAAAAAAGGAAAAAAATAAGATTTAAGATTGGGGGGGGGGGAAATGGAGGAGGAGAAAAACTGTCGAGTCATTCTCCTGTTCTTTCCCCATTTACTCGTGAATCGCGATTTCCGCTTCAACGCCAAGGCGCTCGGGGCTCTTGCGGAAGGCTGCGACCATGACCATGTTCTAATCGGTACACGCACGCGCACGCACGCACACACACACGCACACACACACGCACACACACATAATAAACCAAACACACCAAAAAAAAACACACACCACCACACTCAAGTAAGCCAAAAACACCCACCCACACACACTCTAAGCACACAAACAATTTCACCACCATCAAGTAGCCCACACACAACACACACCCAAAAAAAAAGCACACACAACCACCAACACACCACCCAAAACCCCCAAAACCACACCAACACAACACAACACTAAAATAAACACACACACCACCACACCAATAAGCACACCCCACACACACACACACACACACAACCACACCAACACACCACACATAAATAAGCACACCACACACCAAAAAAACACCACTCAAATAAGCACACAACCACACCACACCCAACCACACACAACACACCAACCAACCACACTCAGAAAACCACACACACCACACAACAACCCACACTCGTAAGACCCACACACACACCCACACACAACAACTCAAAAAAGCACACACCCCACAAACCCACACACACCAACACACACAAACACACACCCAAAAAACCCCAAAACACCCACACACTCAAGTAAGCAACCACAACACACACTCAAATAAACACACACACACAACCACACCGAAACACACACACACACACCCTAAGTAAGCAAAAACACACACACACACACACACACTCAAGAAAGCACACACACACACTCAAGTAAGCACACACACACACACACACTCAAGAAAGCACACACACACACACGCACACGCACGCGCGCGCAATTTTTCCCGCCGCGATACTTCCCCAAAAAATAAAGGTCAGGACAATATTTTTTTTTAACTTCCCGGGTTTTTCTCCCCCCCCTTTCCCCTCCCTCCTCCCCAAATTTTTATCCATTATCTCCCCCCTCCCCCCCCCCTTTCCCTTTCCCCCCCATTTCCCTTCCCCAAATTTTCCATTCTTACTCCCTTCCCTTTCCCCTTCCTTTTTCATCCCTCCCCCTTTTGCCCCCTTTTTTCTTTCCCCCCCCGTCCCTCCCATTTCTTGTCCCTCCCCATTTTTCCATTCCCCCCTATTTCTATTTCCACGTTCCCTCCCCTTCCACCCCTCCTTTCCTCCCTCCCTCTTTCCTTCCCTTCTGCTCCCTTCCCTCTTCATTTCACCTGCCATCCTTTCCCTCTCTCCTTCGCTCCCTCCACTCCCCTTCTTTCCCCTCCCCTCATTCGCTTCCTCCCCTTTCCTCCCTTCTCCTCCCTTCCTTTCCTCTCCCTGTCCCTCCCCTCCTTTCTCCTCCCTTCCCCTTCTATCCTCTCTTTTCCTCTCCCTTCCTCTCCCCTCCCCTCCCCTCCTTTCCCCTCCCCTCCCCTCCCCTCCTTTCTCCTCCCTTCCCCTCCCCTCCTTTCCCCTCCCCGAAGTTTGGTATTCATGACAGGAGCTTTGGGAGCCTCCGTAACCAAGGCGAGTTGCACAGGCATGTCTCTCTATTTATCTCCGCGACGGGACCGCCTCTCCCCCCCCCGTCGGCTCTGCGCCTCTCTGTTGCTCGCGGTGGGTGAGGGAGGGAAGGGAGAGGAAGGAGGGAGGGAGAGAGGGAGGGAGAGGGAGGGAGGGAGGGAGAGGGAGGGAGGGAGGAAGAAGGAGAGAGGGAGGGAGAAGGAGGAAGGGAGGGAGAAGGAGCGAGGGAAAGAGAAGGGGGGGCGGGGGGGAGGGAGGGGCAGAGGGGGGGGGTGGAAGGAAATAGGGAAAGTGAGAAGGAGATTAAGGGAGGGAGAAGAAAAGAAGGAAAGAGAAGAAGAGGGGGACAGAGAGAAAAGGAGAGAGGAGGGAGAGAGGAGGAGAAGGAGGAGGTGAAAGATTGGGAGAGGAAGGAGAGAGGTAGGGAGGGAGAAGGAGAGAGGGATAGGGAGAAAGAGAGAGAGAGAAAAAGAGAGAGAGAAAGAGAGAGAGAGAGAGAGAGAGAGCGAGAGAGAGAGAGAGAGAGAAGATGAAGGGGAATAGAAGAGACGTGGAAGAGGTGAGAGATGGAAGGGGATGAAGAGATGAAAAGGGAGAAGGGGGGGGGTAGAAGAGAAGGAAAAGGGAAAAGATAAAGAGAGAATGAGAAAAAAGTGGGTTGAAGGAAAACAAGAAGGGAGATAAGAGATAATAATAT
>NC_051422.1:21352913-21355413 GCF_015228065.2 Penaeus monodon
TCTCTTATTTTTCCTTCTCTTCGCTTCTCTGTCTAGCTATTTCCCTTCTTTTTTTTTTCTCTCTCTCCTCCTCTCTCTCTCTCTCTCTCTCTTCTCTCTCTCTCTTCTCTTCCTTCTTCCCCCCTCTCTCTTCCTCTCTCTCTCCTCTCTCTCCTTCTCTCTTTTTTTTCCTTCTCTTCCTTCCTGTCACTATTTTGCCTGTCGTTTCCTCTCCTTTCTCCCCTCTCTCTTTTCTCTCTCACTTTTTCCCTCTCTCTCTCTTCCTCTCTCTCTCTCTCTCTTTCTCTCTCTCTCCTCTCTATTTCTCTCTCTCTCTCTCTCTCTCTCCCCCCTTCTCCTCTCCCTCTCTCTTTCTTTCTCCAACTCTCTCTCTCTCTCTCTCTTCTCTCCCTCTCTCCTTCTGCCCCTTTCTCTCTCTCTCTCTTCTTCTCTCTCTCTTTCTCTCTCTCTTCTTTTTTTTCTCTCTCCTTCCAACACACACCCCCCCCCCCCCTCCCTCCCTCTCTCTCTCTGTCTCTCTCTCTCCCTCTCATTCTTTCTTTCCCCCATCTTTTTCTCTTCTTCTGTCTGTCGCCCATCTGTCTGTCGTCTGTCTGTCTTTTTTCTGTCTTCTTCTGTCTGTCGCCCTGTCGTCTTCTGTCTGTCTCTTTTCTCTCTCTCTCCTCTCTCTTTCTCATTCTTTTCCCCAACTCCTCTCTCTCTCTCTCTCCTCTCCCTCTCTCTCTCTCTCCTCCCTCTCTCTCTCCTCTCTCTCCTCTTCTTTCTCATTCTTTCCCCCCCCACTCTCTCTCTCCCCCTCTCCTCTCTCTCTCCCCCTCTCTCCCCTTCTCTCTCTCTCTTTCTCTCTTTCTCTCTCTAACAGCCATTACTCTGGCTGTTTAACAGGTCTCGAGTCCATCCCCCCCCCCTTTCAACGGAAGGAGATGGTAGCGGCGATATTACTTTAGTGAGTATTTAATGTCTTCTTTGCGTCAGGAGCGGAAAATGCCTCCTCGTTTCCCTGTGCCGTGAGATTTCAGCCTCTGTTGTTAACTGGCGCTTTTCGTCTTTCACTTGTTTGTATCTTTCCCGCCATTTTCTTTGTTGTTTCGTTTTCTATAGCGTTTCTTTTGTCTTTTTTAGTTTTTTTTTCTCCCTTGTGTCTTTTGTGTCCTTATTTATTTTATTTTATTTTATTTTTTCTCACCTTAACAGGGGTTAACAGTCGCTTTCGTCCTTAGCTTGTTTGTATCTTTCCCGCCATTTTTGTTGTAATCTCTATCTTATTTTGCGTTTCTATTTTTTTTTCTTAACTCTTTTTCTCTATTTCTCTTCCTTTTTTTGGTCGTGATTTTTACCTCACCCTCGTCGCAGCATATTTCCTCGACACTTATCCCCCATGGGAATCTTACTGTAAAGTGCTCTCACCAAGTTTATACGACGGAGGAATTGTATCCCGCGCCGTTCCAGCGAGCAGACGTTCCCGCCCGAGTTGAATAAGTACTTGAGTGCCAACTAAACCCTCGGAGTGTGCCATAAATGTGCCCCGTGGTGTGAGAAACAGGATCATTCCACGCGCACTGCATCTTATCCGGCCGCCCTTGATCGCCGAATGCCAGACGAGGGGGGGGGGGGGGAATCATTAGCTAATAAAGCTTCTAATCTCGGAAAGGAGGGGGAGGAGGGGGAGGGGGAGGAGGGGGGAGGGGGCCGATTGCGGAAACTCTGCGGCGATGCTCTTATGTGCTTCCTCCCTCCCGCAAAATGGAAATCACATGGGGGATATATTTTGAAAAAGATATTCAATAGGTTTTATATTCTTTTTTTATCTCTTTCTCTCTCTCCCCCACCCTCTCTCTCTCCCTGTATCTTTCCTCTTCATCCTCTTTTCATCTCTCTCGTCTCTCTTCCTCCTCTCTTACTCTCTCTCTCTCTCTCTCTCTCTCTTTCCTTTTCTCTCCCCCCCTCTCTCTCTCTCCACCCCCTCCTTCCCTTTTCCCATTTTCTCCACCTGCTTTCCCTCCCTCCCTCCCTCTGCCCCCATCCCCCGTCCCTTCCCTCCCACCCTCCCTCCCACCCTCCCTCCCTCCCTCCTTCCCATCCCCCATCCCTCCCTCCCACCCATCCCTCCCTCCATCCCCCCTCCCTCTCCCATCCCTCCCTCCCACCCATCCTCCCTCCCATCCCCCTCCCTCCTCCCTCCCTCCCACCCTCCCTCTCCCTTCTCGAGGCATCTGAAAACCCGTCCCCGGAGACCGTATTGAGAATCCATATCTCCAGAGCTCGCATTTGAGATGATATGGTCTTCCTCGATTTAATGGCCGGCTCTTTAAACGTTGGCTCTGCACGCGATGAATCAAGATGGCTGTCGCATTCCCCACCTCGCTATAAATGGTGGGGAAACTTAGCGCCGACGGAGGGTTGGAGAAATCACGGCGATGGCGGGGGAGGAGGAGGATGGAGGGAGGGAGGGAGGGAGGGAAGGAGCGAGGGAAGGGGGGGGGGGTTATGTACTTCTTTT
>NC_051422.1:21360413-21365413 GCF_015228065.2 Penaeus monodon
ACACATATATATATGTGTGTATATATATATATATATATATATATATATATATATATATATATATATATATATATATATATATATGAAATAAGTTTCAGGCTAAAGGTTCTCGAGAAAGAGAAAGAAATTCAAAAGAAGTTTTGTCTGTATAGTACACACTTTTCTCTTCTCCGTTGATGTTATTTTGGTGTCATGTCTACGGTGTATGGGCCTTGGGATAAACGTATAAAAGGAATCAAAGTAAATGTTTTTTTTTTTGTTTCTAATACTGCTAGGTTTTTCTTTCTGAAGTTTGTGTTTCGAAATAAAACTATATCTGTAATAAGGAGAGTATTAGATCGAAGGCTCGAGAGGTAAATTCAGCAGAGGGGAAAAAATCCAAAAGATTTTTTTTTTCTTTATGTGAAATCAACCTTTCTCTCTCTTAATACAGTTATTTTGGTGTTATTTCTAAAGCTTGTGTCAACCAAAGCTTCTTATTCGAAGGAAAAGATTATTTTCTTTATACGATATGCAAGATATATTAGTTAAGAAGATCTTTATTGTTGTTGTTGTTGTTGTTTTTTTTGGGGGGACGAAGCAGTTAAGATTTATTTTCCTGGTCGCTGGAAATCTTCCTAACCAGAACTTTAGTTTCTTTTCTTATCCGCTCGGAGTAATCTTACTTAAGATAACCACTTATCCACTTATCCACTCCTCTATTCTTGTTTCTATCTGTTTCTGTGGATGAAGAGCATGGCTGGGTTGAGGAATGAAAACGTGGATTACTTGTGTCTGGTAGAATCAAGATCTAAGCAGACTTAATACAAATTTCTTTGTCTAAGGATTCTCCAAGAGTTATTTCAGTATTTAGGATTATTTATACGAGAAGAAAATCCGTTGTGTTTATTCGTGATCAGAAAATTGTTATAACCCTTCCATTTTTCGAACATGGGAGAAAAAAAAATATATATATATATACATATCCGAAATCTTTTAAATGGATTCCAAACCGAAATCTATACAGCTAGAATACGATCGAATCTCTTTTGAAATAGATTTCGAATCCGCTTTGCTGTTGTCCGTTACTATAAGTACATTGAATGTTGGCCGTACGTAGAAGTAGCATCGTGAAGCGTGTTGGCTGAGTGTGGCTGAGCACGCGTGACTCCTGTGAAGGAAAAGGAGCTTAGGATGGCAAGCGAAAGATGCTGCGAAGGAGGTGGAGTTGTAGGATGTCAAGGAGAGAGAGAGAGAGAGAGAGAGAGAGAGAGAGAGAAGGAAGAGAGAGAGAGGAGGAAGAGAGAGAGGAAGAGAGGAGAAGAGAGAGTGAGAGGAAGAAAGAGGAGAGAGGAGAGAGAGGGAAGAGAGGAGAGAGGAGAGAGGAGAGAGAGAAGGAGGAGAGAGAGAGAGAGACGAGGAGAGAGGAGGAGGAGAGAGAGAGAGGAGTGAGAGGAGAGGAGAGAGAGAGACAAGAGGGGGAGAGAGCGTGGGAAAACAGCTGAGAAAAACGCTGAAGAAAAAGAGGAAGTAGATGTAAGTGGGGATAATCGTACTTAGAGAAGTTATTAATGCTCTGTCTTACCCACAAAGGCACTCCCTCCCTCTCTCTCTCTCTTTCTCTCTCTCTCTCTCTCTCTCTCTCTCTCCCTCTCTCTATCTCTCTCTCTCTCTCTTCTCTCTCTCTCTCTCTCTCTCTCTCTCTCTCTCTCTCTCTCTCTCTCTCTCTCTCTCTCTCTCTTTCTTACACACATGCGCACATTCACAAGCAATGAAGAAACACATGCACACACTAACACAAGAATAACGCTATCACATATTAAAACGCACCCACACACACCCCACCCAGCCACCCACCCACACACACACACACACACACACACACACACACACACACACACACACACACACACACACACACACACACACACACACACACACACACACACACACACACACACACACACACACACACACACACACACACATGTATACATATATGTACCCTTACATAAAAGAACAGCGGATGGAAAGAGTCGCTAGCTCAGAGAAAGAGGTTTGCCAGAAGATTAATGCGGTTTGATATAAACCAACATGAATTATGTGGCTCAAAGTTAAGGTGGAGGATTTTCTGATGGGTCTCTGAGCTTGTCTGTCTGTCTGTTTGTCAGTATCTGTCGTTCCGTCTGTTTGTTTTCAGTCTATCTATCTATCTGTCTATCATTTAGTCTCTCTCTCTCTCTCTCTCTCTCTCTCTCTCTCTCTCTCTCTCTCTCTCTCTCTCTCTCTCTCTCTCTCTCTCTCTCTCTCTGCGTGTTTATCTATCTGTATGTTTACCTTAGAATTTATGTGTAATCTTTAAGGATATGCAGACCTACGAATGAAGAAGAACCATAATGGGATAGATAGATAGATAGAGATAGATAGATAGATAGAGAGGGAGAGAGAGAGAGACAGAGAGAGACGATTGTCGGAAGAAACGGTTCTGTGAATTCTGCAACCGCCACGGTCACGAGGAGCAGAACTGTCCCACAAAACTGTCTGAGGAAAGATAGGAGCGCCTTTTCCGGAGCTTGTCGACTGAGCAAGCCCACAACAATGCTATTCTCGCCCAGACTCTCCAGCGACAACTTAATCTACTTCCTCACCTAAACAGTGGACACTTGCACACTAACGGGCCTGGGGCCACCCCACACCAAGCCCACCCACCTTTTAGTGGCTGGCCAGGGGCCACTCTGTACCAGCACCACCAATTACCCGCTAGGCAAGCATATTGCCAGACATAAGTACAATGAATGACCACCTGTCGATTCTCTAATATGAGGTGGTTCCAGGCGAATCTTAATGACCTAACTCACAGCTTTGTTCTACTGCTGAGCCCGGATATGAGTGCAACGGTGGAGACCTTTCTCAATCACACCGTTCCAGACAATTTTGGCAGAATCAGCGGCTACACAAGTGGAAGAGAGAAGAAGAGAGAGAGAAGAGAGGAAGAAGAAGAGAGGAAGCGTTTACATGCACAGTATGGTGGCTGGCAAGACCTTCGAGATGCACTGAATGTAACAGAATGGAACAACATTCTGGCTGGAGATGTAGATGACCAAGCCCAAGCTCTGACACGTCATCTGGTCATCTGTATTTATCTTCACATTATCAAAGTTGAAAGGACAGGGTAAATGGCACATTCGGGAGCATAGCTGTATGCTTCAGAACTGGTTTACACGTCCAACCACTACAAGTGGAAATGCCTGACCATATCATAATCGGAGGTGACCTGAACCAGTACCTGGTGGCTAGGTCATTCGAAGATTTGTTAGGCACCTTTGGTCTGGCAAACCACGTGGATTTCCCGATGCACACATCAGATTCATCTCTTGACCCCGTTATCACTGACCTTCCTGACGGAGCTGTAACATGTCACTCTGGGGTGACTGTTGGCTCTTCTGACTACTATGCCATCCTTACCAGGCTCAAAATCAGAGCTATACGAGAGGAAGCGTTTACACGCACAGTATGGTGACTGGCAAGACCTTCGAAATGCACTGAATGTAACAGAATGGAACAACATTCTGGCGGGAGATGTAGATGACCAAGCCCAAGCTCTGATACGTCATCTGGTCACCCTCCAATCAGAATTTGTACCTCATGAAGACTAAAGCCAGACCGATGGATCAACCTTGGTTTGGCCCTCACTGCAGAGCAGCAGCAGACAGCAAATCCAGGGCTTGGGTCCGCTACAAACGTAACCCCACAAGCCTAAACAAGCAACTCCATGCCGCTGCCTGTTCCAGGATGAAGAGGGCACAGAAGTAGGCCATTTTACGCTGGAAAGAGGACCTGCGGGCCAGGCTGATTGGCCAGTCAGTGGAAGGTAAATCCTGGTGGAGCTGCATCAAGCAACATCACGGTTTTGCGCCAGACGATGGCATCCATTCTCTCGACATTCTCTCTATGGCTACCTCAAGCCAGGAGAAAGCAGAACTTCTTGCCAGCTACTTCGCCTGTAAAATGACTGTCCCTGAACCCAACGTGTCGCCCCCTAGATTGCCACCACAAACTCAATCATGGCTCTATAATGTGTCTGTCACAGAACAAGAAGTAAAAAGGGAGCTCAAGGGCCTGGATGTGACGAAAGCCATGGGGCCAGACAAAACCAACCCTCATACTCTGGTACAATGTGCCGACCAGCTGGCCACACCACTTGCTGCACTGTTCCAAGCATGTATGGTACAGAAGACATGGCCAAAACTATGGAAGACTGCAAATGTTGTGGTTATTCACAAGAAGATGAACAAAATGCCTCCTATGAATTATACCTCTTGCCCATCTTGGCGAAGGTCTATGAGAGAAAATGACCAGCTTCCTTGATGAACACCAGCTCATCAGTAACAAGCAGTTCGGCTTCAGGTCACAGAGGTCTGCGTCGGACCTCCTCCTCCTGGTATTCTGCAGCTCATACCAAACGCCCAAGCCATACAGATGACTGTGCTCTGTCTTTCACCTGTAACCACGTAAGTCGAAAGGATTCCGTGCATCATATCAACAACATCATAGCATTCATCACTGCATGGAGCAAGAAATGGCAAGTCACTTTCGCCCTCGAAAAGACCCAGGCCATGCTGATAGCGCGACGACAGGATCCCCTCGCACACACTCCGGCCCTGATGATGGAAGGCAAGACCCCCGCCTACGACAGCGACATCAGCATCCTAGGGGTGTAGATCGACAGCCGCCTCACCTTCACAGACCACGTCATGGGAATGGCGAAGAACGCGGCGAGGAAACTGGCATGCATCCGTCGCATCGCGCCCCTCTTGACGACAAAGGCTGTTGCACGCTCTACCACTCCCAGGTTCGCTCCGTTATGGAGTACTGCCCCCTGGTGTGGTCCTGCTGCCCTCCATCATCCTGGGACTAACAGACAGGGTCCAAAATCGAGCCCAGAGACTAGTGTCATACAGAACGCTAGTAGAGGACCGACAGTTACACTTCGAGCCACTTCAGCATCGACGTGATATTGC
>NC_051422.1:21385413-21390413 GCF_015228065.2 Penaeus monodon
ATAAACCTCCAACAGCCTCCAAAAATAGAGGAAAGGAAACTGCGTGATATGAAAGTACTTTCAGCGCCATCTTCTAACAAGACGGCAAACTATCGATGAGTTCAAGCTGGAAATCCCCCAAAGCACGCTATTACCGACTGCCTGAGTGGCGTATAAGGTCTTTAGTGGGAGAGGAATATGATGGTTTGATGGACATACTTTATAAAGGGGGTTGGGGAAGAGGGAGGGAGGTAGAAAGAAAATAGATAGGGAAGTATGAAAGAGAGAAGGGAAGAGAAGCAGAGAGAGAGAGAGAGAGATTGAGAGAGAGAGAGAGAGAGAGAGAGAGAGAGAGAGAGAGAGAGAGAGAGAGAGAGAGAGAGAGAGAGAGAGAGAGAGAGAGAGAGAGAGAGAGAGAGAGAGAGAGGAGTGAGTGAGTGTTGTGTTTGTGTGTGTGTGCTCGTGTGTGTGTGTGTGTGTGTGTGTGTGTGTGTGTGTGTGTGTGTGTGTGTGTGTGAGAGAGAGAGAGAGAGAGAGAGAGAGAGAGAGAGAGAGAGAGAGAGAGAGAGAGAGAGAGAGAGAGAGAGAGAGAGAGAGAAAATGAGAAGAGAATCCCAGCGCCATGAAGGTATCTGGCAACTGTATCATTTCGAAACCCACACGAAGTCTCTGATTTTATGACCTATGTAATTTATATCATACTTCTAAAAAGAAAGAAAATCCTCTTTTATTTCTAATTCGTCGTCTTATTGAATCGTTGTGCCGTTGATCCGAAAATCGAATAAAATTCTTTCTCTTTTCAAAGTTACGACATTCTTGCCATGACAAAAAAAAAAAATTGTGATTGCATATTACGAGATTTTAAGAGTAACAAAATTTCATGCAGTATTGGGATTAGACTCTATGACAATAACAATAAGAACAACCACAGCAACGACAACAACAACAGCAACAACAAAAACACAACAGATGCAAAAACAACAACGACAACAACAACAATAACAATAACAATAGCACTTAAAACAATGACAGCAAAGCCGCTACGAACGATAATAACAAGAAGGAAAAATAACTGATTATGATAATGATGTTGATAAGGAAGGTCTTAATGGTATGCATGATGCTGTGACCAAAACAATGATAATATCAATGAAGATAATGATAATAACATCGATAATGATGATAATAATATTGATACGAATGATGATGATGATAATAGTGACAGTGATACTAAAGATAGTGGTAATAATAATAAAAATAATAATGAAAAAAATATAAGCAGTAATTATAAGCATAATGATAATAACGATAATAATAATGGTAATGACAATAATAATGATGATTAATATGATAATGATGACAATAATGACGATAACAGTAGCAATAATAAAAATGACAATGAAATGGTGATAATAATAACAAAATAATAATAATTCTAATTCTGATAACAATAATATTTGTAATATTAATGATAACGATAATAACGGTGACAATGATAATGAAACTGAAAATTATAACAGTTATAGTAATAATAATGATGATGCTACTACTACTACTAACTATGATAATGATCATAGTAATAACAATGATAATGATGATAATGATAATACCAACACTAGTCCCACTACTAATAGTAATGATAATACTAATACCAATAAAGAAATAATAATAATACCAATAATAATGATGGTGATGATGATGATGATAATAACGATAATAATGGTAATAATAAAAAAGAAAATACTAACAGTAATAATAAAGACAATAGTAAAATACTACTATTACTATGATGATGATAATAATAGTAATGATAACAATAATATTGAAAATTATGATGATGTATTATCTTGGTAGACGATAATAATAATGATGATAATAATAATAATAATAATAATAATAATAATAATAATAATAATAATAATAATAATAATAAACAAAAAAATAGTAATAGTAAAAAATAATAATATTGATAATATTAATACTAATGATGATGATTATAATAATAATGATAATGATAATAATAATAATAATAATAATGATAATAATAATAATAATGATAATAATAATAATAATAATAATAATGATAATAATAATAATAATCATAACAGTAATAATACAAATGATAAAAATAGCAATATCGACGATGGTGATGATGATGAGTATAATAATGATGACAGTAATAGCAAAAGTGATCATTATGACATTATATAGTATGAAAAATGGTAATCGTGACAAGAATTATAGTGGTAATGATAATAATGGGCACAACAGTACTAAAAATAAAAACTGCAACAGTAATGGTGAAAATACAGCAATGGCTTAACAACAATCTTAGAAGCTATAATGGGATACATATCAATGATCATAATAATATTAATAAGAAGAAGAGATATAATTTCCTTTTACATTTACTCTCTTTTTTTATTCTTTTTTCTTATTCCCATTTTTTCTTTCGTTCACTTTTCCTTTGGACAAGAAATACTAATAAGTTATAGATCTCTGGCCGAACATCCCATCCGGATTCTTTCGCCTCACCTACTTACTTCTCACCATATTCTCACCATCCTCAGTCACAACCACAATCACCATCATCATGGGTGGGGGCAGGGGGTAGGGGGGAGGGGGAGGGGGAGGGGGAGGGGGGGAAAGGGAAGGGGAGACTATTATCGACATCACTTGGCGGGGATCCAAAACCTTGCCCTTGGGATCTCTCTCTCTCTCTCTCTCTCTCTCTCTCTCTCTCTCTCTCTCTCTCTCTCTCAATCTTTTTTCTCTCTTTCTCCCCCCCCCATCTCTCGCTCTCTCTGTCTCTCTCTCTGTCTCTATCAATCTTTTTCTTTCTTCTTCCCCCTATCTCTCTATCTATCTATCTGTCTCCTTTGGGATCTCTCTCTCTCTCTCTCTCTCTCTCTCTCTCTCTCTCTCTCTCTCTCTCTCTCTCTCTCTCTCTCTCTCTCTCTCTCTCTCCCTCTTTATATATATATATATGTATATATATATATGTATATATATATGTATATATATACATATATATATGTATATATATCTTACTATCTATCTCTCTATCTATTTATCAGTCCATAAATCTATTTGCCTATTCCCCTTTCCCCTTCTCCTCTCGTTCCTTCTACCTATCTATATGCCTCCATTCCTTCCCCCTCCATGTCGGACCAATAAATACGCATATGTAATGAGTCTCAGTCGCTATCATTTGATCCATACACCGCGTTGGCTTTTATGCTCCTTACTTTACAGTCCTTGGCCTGTAGGGCAGTATGACAACATAACTGACTTCACAGCATGTTGACATACTGTCATACACACACACACACACACACACACACACACACACACACACACACACACACACACACACACATACTGTCATACACACTTACACACACACACACACACACTGTCATACACACTTATATATATATATATATATATATATATATATATATATATATATATATATATATATATATATATAATCTATCTATATATCTATCTATCTATCTGCCTGTCTATACATATTACATCTAATCAAACTTGCCATAACTCAAGATAACATCACTCATTAAAATCCCTCTCACAAGATCCAATTAACAACACACATAAATCAGCAGCAACACTCACTCCACACACAAGCCCCCCAAAACACGTGTCAGTTGAGAGGCGCGATTGGTAAGCATCATAAACCAAGATTCCTACAGAAGGTGGATATTGACAGCCGGGAAGTTTTATGTTTCCGTTGGGTTCTGAGCCGCTATAGAGATGTCCCGTGAGAAAGGAAACCCTGTGGACAAAGGAAGCCATAAAAGAAATGCTATGTTGTCATCCATGTTATCATACTGCTCTATAGGCCAAGGAATGTAAAGGAAAGAGCATTGAGAAGGTCTTGTGTTGAATGCTATGTTGGCAGTTATGTTGTCATGAGGTACTATAGGCCAATAAAAGTAAACGTATGGACGTAAAAGGGTCAAAAAGTCTAATGCAAGCAAACGCGAAATATGGGTCAAATTATAGCGACAGAGATTCATTACAGAGAGGTCGGAGGAAGGAGAAAGGAGGCAAAGAGAAAGGCAGGAAGAAAGAGAGGAGTTGGGAGGAAGGAAGGTGGATAGACAGATGGATCAATAGAGGGATATCTATCTATCATTCTGTCTATCTACCTATCTGTACACTTGCCTTTTTATCTATAGTGGATCTATCTATCTATATATACATCTAATTATATATACCTACCTACCTACCTACGTACATACATAGACACACACACACACACACACACACACACACACACACACACACACACACACACACACACACACACACACACACACACACACACACACGCGCGCACACGCACACACACACACACACACACATATATATATATACATATGTGTGTGTGTGTGTGTGTGTACATAAGCACAAATTGTGTAAGCCATTAGACAATACACCACGTTGCTGGTTGTCACCTAGTTTTAAGTCCAATTTAGAACTGGTTGGCCGGACACGCGACCCCGCGCTCAGCGCTTACCCTAAGACATCGTCTCGTGTGTTCCCTTACTGTGTAGAACTCTTCATCAATGAAAAGTCAAGCCGTTACACCCACCGTCACTGCCAACCAGTCATAATCATTGTACTAGGGTTCAGAGACTCTTACAATATGTGTGTGTGTGAAAACCATTTCACAATAATTATGGGAGATTTTAATGCCAAAATAGGTAAAAAGACAGAAGGAGAAATCGTAGTGGGGAATCGCGGAATAGGCACTAGGAATGAGAGGGAACAAGTACTAATCGATTTCCCGGAGGCTTGATCACTTAATATCATGAATACATGTGGAAGTTATTAATAAAGTGAGTGTTGGCAGCGACCATAGAATAGTTAGAGGCGAACTTAACTTACATCTCAGAAGAAAAAGGAACAAACTCATACGAAAACCACATCCAAACTTAGCTAACTTGAAGACCCGAGCGACCGAATTTACCCTTAACATCCAAAACAGATAT
>NC_051422.1:21417913-21422913 GCF_015228065.2 Penaeus monodon
AATGAAATTGAATAAAAACTGAAAAAACGAAGACAAAAAAAAACAAGGAATAAAAAGAAAAAGGGGGAGAGAGAGAGAGAGGGGAGAGAGAGAAAAGAGGAGAGAGCGAAAAAAAGGGGGAAAGAATGGAAAGGGAAAAAAGGGGAGAGAGGAAGAGAGAGAAAAAAAAAAAAAAAAGAAAAAAGAAAAAAAAAAGGGGAAAAGTGGGGAAGAGAAGGGGAAAGGGGGGGAGGGGAGAGAAGAGAGAAAAAAAGGGGAAAGGAGAAAAAAAATGGAAAAAGAATAAGAAAAAGGGAACGGGAAAAGGAAAAAACATACCCCCCCCCACGAAGGAAAAACAGAATAAAAAAAAAGAAAAAAAAAAATCCCAAACCACCCCCATCCGTGCATGCTATACACCACACTCCCCCGTGCATCTCCTGGAAACGACACACACAGCATCCGAGCCCCACGGTCGACGCCATCACGCTCCCCTGCTCGATGCACCGCCCGGAAACTCTCCTCCTCGCACTCTTGCGGGTTTATTGCTGCGTTCAGAAAACGCAATCCCCGGGCTTTTTGCAGAGATGTTGCATTCTGTTAGATGCTGGGTGGAGGTAAAAAAAAAAAAAAGGAAGGGAATAAAAGATAAAAAGGTGAAAAAGGGAAAATAGGTTTTATTTAAAAAAAAAAAAGGTTTTATGGTGTTTTCGGGGGAAAACCGTGGGTTGATTCTGGGGGAGGGGTATGATGGAGAATCCCGTTCATGTTCTTTTTCTCCTCCCCCCCCCTTTTTTTTTTTTTTTTTTTCCCCCCCCTTTTTCCTTTTCCCTTTTTCTCTCTTTTTTCCCCCCCCCCCCTTTTTTTCCCCCCCAACCCCCCCCCCTTTTTTTTCCCCCTCCCTCTTTTTTCCCTTTCCCCCCTTTTTCCCCCCTTTCTCCTCTTTTTCCCCTTCTCACTCTTCTCTCTTCTTCTTTTTCCCTCTCATCTCCCCTCTTCTTTTTTTCCCCCTTTCCTTTCCTTTCTTACCCCTCTTCCTCCTCCTTCCCTTCCTCCCCCATCCCTTCCCCTTCTTCTCCCCCTCCCCTCCCCTCCCCCCACCTCTTCCCCTCATCTGGGCAAAAAAGGAAAAAACTTGTACTTCCCCTTTTTGAAAAAACCTCGCTCCTAAAACCAAAAGAAGATAAAAATATGCATCAAAGGTTTCCCTCACCTCTCTCTCCCCTCTCCTCTTTCCCCCCCCTCCCTTGTCACCTTTTTCCCCCCCCAAAGGAAAAAAAAAAGGGGGGGGGGGGAAAGGGGGGGAGGAGGAGGAGGGGGAAAGGGGAAAAATGGAAGAGGGAAAAATGCGTATCCAATCTCACGCACAAAATTACAGCGTCTTTGAGTCTTCTGACAGAGTCATATCGGCGGAAAACGGAAAATTCATCCCACAACACAATCATTTGAAGATCTTATCTCTCGCTGCTTCACAGAGACTGATGCTGCTTCTTCTTCTTTTGCTTCTTCTTCTTCTTCTTCTTCTTCTTCATCATCATCTTCATCTTCTATTTCTTCTTCTTCTTCTTCTTCTTCTTCTCCTTTTGCTTCTTCTTCTTCTTCTTCTTCTTCTTCTTATTATTATTATTATTATTATTATTATTATTATTATTATTATTATTATTATCATCATCATCATCATCATCATCATCATTATCATTATTATTATTATTATTATGATTCCTCTTCTCCCTCTCCTTCTTCTTATTATTATTCTCCTTCTTCTTCTTCTCCTCCTTCTTCTTCTTCTTCTCCTTCTTCTACTTCTTGATCTTCTTGGTTTCTTTTCTTATCCTTTTGTCTCCTCTTTTTTATTATTTTCTTTTCTTTATCTTTCTATCTTTCACTTCTTTCTTCCTTTTTATTTCCCCTTTTTCTTCTTTTGCTTCTTTTCCTTTCTTCTTCCTTGTTTATTTCATGTTTTTGTCTTCTATTTTCCTTTTCTCTCGCTGGCTCTCTTCCTCTCTATTCTTTGGTATTACCTTTTTCTTCTTTTTTCCTTTCATGCTGTTTCATCTCCGTCTTTTGTCTTCTTTTTCCTCTATTCTCTCATCTCTTATTCCTATTGCTTCCTTACCTTTTTCTTTTCCTGCTTTCGCTTCTTCTCAGCTTTTCTTTTATATCTTTACACTCATCTTCGTATTTTTTCTTTTTTTCATGTTCACATCTCTTTGATTTTCAGTTTTCTATATATTTTCTTTTTTTGTAAAAACAAAAAAAAAATTCTTCTCGTCTCTCTCTCATCTTTGCATTCATCTTCATCTTTCAGACTGCTTCTATTTTTTCTTGTTTGCCTTTTTCTCTTTCTTTCTTTTCTCTTATCCTTTTGCCTACTCTTGCTCTTCCCTCTCGTTCATACTTATTCTATGTTTTCATTCTCTCTTATGCATCGTATCTTTTTGTTTCGTCTTTTATCTTGCTTTCTTTCCAATTTTCTTTCCCTCTTCTGTTCGTCGTCGTCTGAGTCGAGCAGTTTAATATCTACATGTTTTCCCGTTTTCCTTCGTCTTGACTTTCCTCACATTTCTCCTCTCATTCTTCTCTGCCTCCTCATATCTGTTTCTTTAACTCTTGCTTTCATCTTATTCCATCTTCGCTCTTACATTCTTTCTCTGACTTTCCTCGTTTCATAACCCTTTATGGTTATGGTCTGTTCTTTTATTTATTATTTTTTTTTACATTATTTTTGTTCTCTTGTTTTTCTGCATACCGCCATCATTATGCTTTTTTCACCTCCCATTTTCTCTTCTACGTATCTTCCTATCATAATTTTTCCCCAGTTCCGTTTTTATTTCACCTCCTTTACTCCCCCACTCTTTACCCTATCCCTTCCATTCCTTTATATGCCCCTTCTTCCTTATTCGTACTCTCAACAAAACATCTTGAACTCCTAAGTATCTTTTTTTTATATCTCAAGTGTCATCTTTCTTCCCTACGCTCACCTCCTCTCCCTATACAGCATCCCGGAGCTTTGAGATTTATATCACCAGCCCCTTATAGCGCCTGCAGACTGTAAATTCACTCGTATACTGTGTGACCCGAGCGAAGACACCTTGAGGAGAGAAGGCTTGGAAATACGTCGATGCGCATGCTGGCTCTGGTTTGTTATATTCTTTCTTCTCTCTCTCTCTCTCTCTCTTCTCCCTCTCTTCCTCTCTCCTTCTCTCTCTCTCTCTCTCTCTCTCTCTCTCCCTCTCGTCTCTCTCCTCTCTCTCTCTCTTTTCTCCTCTCTCTCTCTCTCTTCTCTCTCTCTCTCTCTCCTCTCCCTCTCTCTCTCTCTCTCTTTCTGTCCACCCCTTGTACCCTGCCAATGAATATGAGTATATGATTTTGTAACTTTTATGTCGTAATTACAACACAAAGATACAGCCTCTTGGCTATTATATACTTTTAGGGCTTTGTGAATAGGAACTCATTAATACTTCACAAAGCAGGGTACAGAGGTCATGAAACAATGTAAACAGACATGCACAAATTCGTCCGGGATACAAGCAAACACAAATGCCCCTCACAGACAGTGTATCACTCAAATGTTTGCTTAATCTTTACAATAGTTCCTAACATCATGTGACATGTTGCAACGCAGCTGTCCCCTCCAGGAGCAGAGGCCCTCGCAGCCAGCACAACACAGCGCCTCTAGCACAGCAAACACAGTCGACGATCCTGGCAAAGTTTGGAAACTGAAATATGCAAAGGGCCCTTTTTGGTGGCTGATATTTCATACCATTTCAGAACAACAGCTCGTATTACCAAATATACATAGCAAATATATTAGGTCCTTGGGGATAATGAATTTTACAGTGGTATTTTGAGTGGTATTTCCAATATGCTATTATGTTTGGGCAAATTGCTTCATCTTTCTATTGCCATTTATTCCGTTTGTGAGGAATTAAAAATCCTGTGGGTTGAGATACTGGAGCAGGAAAACGTCTTAAACAACAGACATCATTTACCAACGCTATAAACACCCCCACCCCTCTCCTCCCCTCTAACCACAGTCTATATTTAAACAGAGCTGAGCCTCACCTCCCCCTCTCCCCTCCCCCATCCCCCACAACAGACTTTCTCTTACAAAACAACAGCGCAGCATTTTTCTTTGTCCAACTTTCCCTTTGTGAATAAAAGAGACCATGGCATTCAATATTTTCAAAGTTGTACAGAAGTGTTGGATCCACACGCTCGTTCCCCAGGAGGTCGAAAGCGAGGTCGCGGGAGAGAATGTGCTCTAGGAAAGGCATTTGCGTGCAATGTGTGCAGTTGCAGGGTTTTGTGTTTGTGCAAGGAGGTACTTGGAGTTGTAAACATAACAGTAACAGTATCATATTATTCTACTCCTGTCAGCACAAGGGAGCAACAATATACCTAAGGATTATGTGCATTATAACCATCATGGAAAGTAAGGAGGTAAAACTTACTGTCGGTAACCTGTAGCTGAGAAACTGACCTAAATAGTCTCTCGCCTTTATTATCTTCTTTATTATCTTTATTATCTTCTTATTATCTTGTTTTCCCTTTCCTGCTCTCCCTCTCCCTCTCTCTTTCACTCTTCGTCCTCTCTCCATTCTCACTGTCTGTTTCACTGCACCTCTGTCTGCATACATTTGCTTGCTCAGACATAATCAGTCGTACGCGTCACACACACACACACACACACACACACACCAAAAAAACATACAAACACAAACACACAAAAAAACATAAAAAACATACCACACACACACACAAACAGACAGTGACGCACACGCACACCACACATGCCACACACACCACACACACCCCACACAAACAACACAACGCACACCGAAACCACACACCAACGCACCACACACACACCACAAAAACCCACACACACACACACACACACACACACAAAACACACACCCACACACACAACAATATATATATATTATAAAATTATATATATATAATATATATATATGTATATATATATATTTATATATATATATATATATAAAATATAG
>NC_051422.1:21427913-21430413 GCF_015228065.2 Penaeus monodon
GGGACATTTTGAAAGGGAGGTAAAAAAAAAAAGAGGTAAAGTGAGAAGTGTGGACATGATTTACAAGCGGGGGAAAAGGAAGAAGAACGAGAAAAATGAAACAGGAAATCAACAAATTTTTGATGTGAATGAAAAGGAAAAAAAACGGGTTTTTCCCCAGGACTACGCCAAAGAGGTTTTTTTGGGGAGGGTTAAGCTGGGCCCGGGGTCTGGGGGCCCGGGGGGATCGTCATTTCGGGGGGCCCTTTATAAAAAGGGAGAGGGAGGTTTGTGTTTAAAAATTCCCTTTTTACAAATTGGAGAAAAATAATATAGAGTAACCCCGGAAAAATGTCCCCAAAATGTACACAAGAGAGGTTTTAGACTTGACCCTTTTGGGGATACATAATTTGCTCTTCTGAATGAGTAATTTCTTTGGCTTGGCTGAAGAAACCCGAATCAAAAGCGTGAAAAACAGAGAACTGTTGAAAAGTGTAAGCGGTCTTAAACCATAGATATCTGTTCACTTGGGTAGACAGATCCAATGGGGATGTGTGTATGTGTCTCTTTGTTTTACATACCTTTTGTTTTTTATGTGAAATGTGAGCCCACATAGGGAGATAAGGGGTGAGGATAACCTACGTTACCTCATCCTCTTTGAGATGGAAGTTTTTGTCTCAAAAAAGTTGTCATATCAAATCAAATCAAATCTCCCTCCCTCCCTCTCTCTCTCTCTCTCTCTCGCTCTTTCTCTCTTTCTTTCTATCAATCTCTCTCTCTCTCTCTCTCTCTCTCTCTCTCTCTCTCTCTCTCTCTCCTCTCTCTCTCTCTCTCTCTCTCTCTCTCTCTCTCTCTTGTCTGTCTCTGTCTGTCTGTCTCTCTCTCTCTCTCTCTCTCTCTCTCTCTCTCTCTCTCTCTCTCTCTCTCTCTCTCTCTCTCTCTCTCTCTCTCTCTCTCTTCTCTCTCTCTCCACTTTCTCTTTCTCTTTACAGATCGATGTTCCCATTAATTGGTTGTTGGTAAATGTTTGCACTATAGGGATACGCGTTGCTTTGTTAGATTGCTCAATGGTGACATGTTCTATCGGCGCTAGAGCGAAGGTTGTAACGTGATTTTTATATAAATTTATTATTTTGAGTATAGCGCTAGGATCTTCCCCGGTAGGATGCCCGATATAATCCGGGTTTGCGTAAATCGCCCAATAGATCTACGGGCCCGACGTTACGATAGTAAGTACAAGTAAATTATTTGTTATTCGTTCGATTGGCAACTTTCGAGTCGGTGTGACCCGCAGTTACGTCCGTTAATTAATGTAGGACTAGGGTTTAAGCTAGAATTATTATTCGCTTATTAATCATGCCCTTCTCACTCTCTAGAAGTCGCTTGCATGTTTTGGGTAAATCCCAAGCGATCGTGTGATTCGTGATAGTTAGATACCCGTAGGGAATGTCACGAGCGCCCATCACAGATATGCAGAGTGGAGCAGGTTGTTTATCGATTTCCCTGAATTGTTCATTTTGTACGGCCTTTTGGGTATAGGATGAAGTCTGACATGCATAGCTAGAGATGGCTACCTCGGCAGTTCAGAATTTCTGACCCCAAGACGATTTGCTTGCTAAAAAGCTTGCGAATATTTTTTTCACGTCACCATTCATTAGTGCAGAGGGAGGTTGTGTAAAACGAATGGGCAACCATTCCTTTTGCACAGATTGGAGAAACATAATATAGAGTAACCCAGAAAAGTGTCCCCAAGATGTACACCAAGATGTGTCAGACTTAACCAATTGTTGATACATAGTTTCGCTCTCTCTCTCTTAATGATATGTGACATTCTGTCACATATCATTAAATGTTGAATTCAATGTGGTTGTTGAAATAATTTTGTGTTAATAACATTGCTAATTTATTGCAATTTTCTTCTTTATCTTTGTGAAAATAAAACACAAAACGAAAAGAGACGAAAATATAGTAAAAAAGAACATGTTAAACAGCAAATTTATATAAATAACCAGCTAGTAGCACTTAACACCCTCTCCTCTCTGTTGCCTTTCTTTTCTCTTACTATCTTGGCCCTTACGTGCATGAACTGGTTCCCTGAATATACATAGTAGGTGGAGATGGTCGCTTTAGGATGCTTTGTGAAGGACGTCACCGGAAGATCGCCATATGCCTGCAGACCAGGATGTTCATCAGTGCAAACATTAAGCCACCCTAGGATGCTGTGGAAGGCCACCGCCTCTCTGGACGCCCGCAGATCCAGTCGAAATCCATGAGCTCGTAAACGCAGGTATCAGCCGCCCTGAGATGCCGAAGAGGACGCCGCCTGCCCGGACGCCCGTAGCTCCAGACGAAGGTTACGAGGACGTCTGGACGAGGACGCAGCTGAGTGGACCTGGACGAGATCTGCGAGGACGTGTGGACGAGGACTACGAGGAAATCTAGACGAATCCGAAGTCAAGGAGGACCTGTGCGAGACCTTCGAGGACGTGTGGACGTCAAGGACGAATGGACTACACCAAGG
>NC_051422.1:21441252-21451252 GCF_015228065.2 Penaeus monodon
CTGTTTCTTCTGTCTGTCTTGTCTGCTGGTCCTTCTGTCTTCTCCTCTCTCTTCCCCCCTCTCTCCTCTCTCTCCTCTCCTCTCTCTCCCCTCTCTCTCTCATCTCTTCTCTCTCTCTCCTGCTCTGTCTCTGTCTGTCTCTCTCTCCCTCTCTCCTCTCTTTTCCCCTGTCGTCTGTCTGTCTCTCTCCCGGGGTCTCCTCTCCTCTCTCCTCCTTCTCTTCTTCTTCTCTCTCCTCTTCTCCCTCCTCTCTCCTCTCTCTCTCTCTCTCTCTCTCTCTCTCCTCTCTCTCTCTCTCCTCTCTCTCTCTTCTCTCTCTCTTTTTCCCCCTCTCTCCCTCTCCCTCTTCCCCCCTTTCCTCTCTCCCCCTCTGTCTTTCTCTCTCTCTCTTTCATTTGTCTCTTCCTCCCTCCTCTCTCTCTCTTCCCTCTCTCTCTCTCTCCCTTTCCTCTCCCCTCCTCTCTTCTCTCTTCTCTTCTCTCTCTTTCCCCTTCTGTCGTCTCTCTCTCTTCTCTCTCGTCTCTCTTCCCTCTCCTCTCCTTCCCTCCTCTCTCTCCTCTCTCTCCTTCCCTCCTCTCTCTCCCCTCTTTCATTCTGTCCCTTCTTCTTCTCTCTCTCTCTCTCTCTCTCCTCTCTGTCTTCTTTTCCCGTCTGTCCCGCTGTCTGTCTGTCCCCGTCTGTTTGGTCTGTCTTTCTTTCTGTTTTCTTCTGTCTTCTGTCTCTCCCTCTCTCTCTCTCTCTCTCCCCCTCTCTCTCCCCTCTCTCTCTCTCTCTCTCTCTCGGGTCTGTCTGCCCTGTCTGTCGTCTGTCTTTTTTGTCTGTCGCCCTCTCTCTCTCCTCTCTCCTCTCCCCTTTTCCCCTGTCTGTCTTTTCCCTGCCCTGCCCTGTCTGTCTTTCTGTCTGTCTTCTCTCTCCCCCTCCCCTCCTCTCCCTTCTCTCCTCTCTCTCTCCCCTCCTCTTTTTCTCTTCTCTCTCCCCTCTCTCTCTCTCTCTCTCTCCTCCCCTCTCTTTCTAACCAGTTTTTCCCGAATTCGTTGTGTGTTTCCCTCTGATCTGTGAAATCGAAATCATTATATTTAAATTTCCCCCTTTCGCCCCAAACGCTTATTGGGGAAAGGGCCCAAAGTATTTTTAAAATCAAAGGGAAAAAGGGAAAAAAAAGCAAAAAGGGAAAAAAAAGGATCAAGTGTTTTCGTTTTTTCATCTCCTGCTGCCATTACGTAGTCTTTCTCCCTCCGTCCCTCTCCTCTTCATTTTTTTCTTCTTTTTCCTTTTTTCCTCTTCCTTTTTTTTTTTTCTTCCCTTCTTCTTTTTATTATTAATTTTTATTATTATCATTATTATTTTTTATTTTGATTATTTTCATTTTATTATTTTATCATTTTTTTATTACACTACTACTTTATTAAATTTTCATTTTTTATTAAATTTTTATTATTATCATTTTTATCATCATCATCATCATCAAACATCATCCCTCATCATCATTATTTTCATTTTTTTTTTTAAATTTTTATTATTAATTTTTATTATTTTATTATTTTTATTATTATTAATATAATTATCATTGCTGCTCCTCTTCTTCTTCTTCTTTCTTCTCTTCTGTTTTTGCCTCCGCCTCCTTTTTTCTTACTCTCTCTTCTCTTCTTCCTATTCCTCCTCCTCCTCCTTTCTAAATCCTACTTCCTTCCCTTTCTCTTTTTCTGAATTTCTCTCTTTTCCTCTCTTCGTCTCCCCTCTCCCCTTCGTTCCTCTCTTCTTTCTCTTTTCTATTCACTTTTTTCCCCCTTCGTCCCCTTCCTCTATTTTTCCTTTTTCCCTCTTATCTCTCCTCTCTACTTCTTCCTCCTTCGTCAACTTCATTGGAGTGCTTTCGCCATCCTCCATTCTCCTTTTTTTCTCTCTTATTTTCTTCTATTTTCTCTCCTTTCCTATTTCCTGTTGGCCCCTATTCCTCTCTCTCTCTCTGTCTCCCTTTCTTATCCTCACTTTCCTCCTCTCTCTTTTTCCCCTTCCCTTGCCCCCCCCCCTTTTTCCTTCCTCTCTCCTATCTCCCCTTTCTTTTTCCCTTCCCTTCTCTCCTTTTCTCCCCCTTCCCTTCTTCACCCTTTCCACTTAGTCTCACGGTTTTCGTCTCTTCCTCCAATTCCAATTATCTCCTCCTCCCCTTCTTTTCTCTCCCTTTCTTTTATCTCCCTTTCTTTTCTCTCCCTTTCTTTTCTCTCCCTTTCGCCTTTCCTCGCCAGCCCGACGATTTTCTCCTATTCCTCTTCTTCCCGTTTTCTCTCTGTCTCTTCTCCCTATCCCTCTCTCTTCTCCCTGTCCCTCTCTCTTCTCCCTATCTATCTCTCCTCTCCCTATCTATCTCTCCTCTCCCTATCTATCCTTCATCTCTTTATCCCTTTTTCTTCTCCTTGTCTCTTTCTCTTCTTCCTATCTCTTTCTCTTCTCCCTGTCCCTCTCTCTTCTCCCTATCTCTTTCTTTTCTCCCTATCTATTTCTCTTCTCCCTATCTCTCCCTCTTCTCCCTATCTCTCCCTCTTCTCCCTATCTCTCCCTCTTCTCCCTATCTCTCTCCTCCCTCAACTTACAGTCTCACAATTGCCATCCTCCTTTCCTCGAATTATTCCTTTCTCCCTTCCTCTCCTCTCCCTCCCCCCCCCTCCTTCCACGATGGTTACCCCTCTTCTCCCTTCCTCTCTCCCTCTCCTCCTTCCCCCTCTTCTCACCTCCCCCCCCGCTCTCTCCTCTCATCCCTTTCCTGTCAGCTCTGTGATTACTTCTCTCTTTCTCCCTTCTCTTCTATATCCCCCCATCTTTCTCTCTTCTTTCTCACCCTGTCGTTAGCCTCTTTTCTTTCTTTCTTTCTCTCTCTCTCTTTCTTTCTCTCTCTATCTATCTATCTGTCTCTCTCTCTCTCTCTCTTTCTCTCTCTCTCTCTTTCTCTCTCTCTTCTCTTTCTCTCTCCCTCCCTCTTATCTTCCCCTTATCCCTTCCCTGTTAGCCTCACAGTTGCTTTCCCTCTTCTTCCCTTTCCCTCCCAACCCTCCTCATTCTTACCCCACCTCTCCCCCTTCCTCCCTTCCCCCCCTCCCTTCCTTCACCCTCTTTCCCTGTCACCCTCACAGTTATCGCCCCTTCCTCCCTCTTCCCTTCTTCCTCTCCTTCTCTTCTCTTCTTCTCCCTTCTCTGTCAGTCTCACAATTATCGCCCCTTCCTCCCTCTCCTCCTCCTTCTCTTCTCTTCTCCTTCTCCCTTCTCTGTCAGTCTCACAGTTATCGCCCCTTCCTCCCTCTCCTCCTCCTTCTCTTCTCTCCTCCTTCTCCCTTCTGTGTCAGTCTCACAATTATCGCCCCTTCCTCCCTCTCCCCCTCTCCCCCTCCTTCTCTTCTCTCCTTCTCTTCTCTGTCAGTCTCACAGTTATCGCCCCTTCCTCCCTCTCCCCCTCTTCCCCTCCTTCCCCTCTCTCTCCCCTCGCCCTCCCCTGCTCTGTCAGCCTCACAAGGGTCGTTCTCCCCTCAGGCGAGACTCCAAAATTGGATCTTTTTCTTCACTGATCTTTTTCTTCTTCTTCCTTTTTCTTTCGGTAAAGAAGGAGGTTAAACAAGGGTCGAATTATTCACCTGCCTCTCTTTCCCTCTCCTTCCCTCTCTTTCCTTCTCTTTCTTTTCTTCTATTTTTTTTACTCTTTCTTTCCTTCTCTCTCTCTCTCTCTCTCTCTCTCTCTCTCTCTCTCTCTCTCTCTCTCTCTCTCTCTCTCTCTCCTCACTCCTCTCTCTCTCTTTCTTTCTCTCTCTCTTTCTCTTTCTCTCTCTCTCTCTTTCTCTCCCTCTCTCTCTCTCTCCCCCGTCTCTTTCTCTCTATCTCCCTCTCCCTCTCCCTCTCTCTCTACCATTCTCTCCCTTTCCTTTCCCTCCTCCCCTCACCCCCCCCTCTCTCTCTCTCTCTCCTCTCCTCTTTCTCTCCCCCCCTCTCCCCCCACCCTCTCTCTCTCTCTGCATAAATCTATAGAGGAATATTTGATGAAATGTTGAGTTCATTCAATAATTCGGTATATCCGCGATGGCCTTTGTGCAGTTCTGTTCTTTTGATCTTGGCAAATTCGAGCAGGGGAGGAAGGGGGGGGGGGGGGAAGAACTCGCATCGGAAAGGGCTGTTAAATAACAGGGATATATGTGATTTTGACATTGCGTTGTGAAAAGAACACATGCGTATATGTTTGTGTGCATATATATGTATATATACCTTTATATGTGTATATAAATATACACACACACACATATATATATATATATATATATATATATATATATATATATATATATATATATATATATATATATATATATATATGTGCTGACAATGGAAATGATAACCTATAGTAGTTATATCAATACTATTAATAATGTTGATTATGATGATAATGATAATAGTAGTAATGATAATAATGGTGGTAATTGTGATGATAATGGTGATGATGATGATATTGATAGTAGTAGTAGTAGTTATTGTTGTTATAACTATCAAATTTGATAACAATAACGATATTAATAAGAGCAATAACTTCAACAAGAGCAAATCAAGTAGTAAACAAAGAAACATACAAACAAACAGATGTATAAATAAGACAAACAATTGAAACTGGCGAAAGATCAAGTTAAACAAACAAACAAAGATGTAAAAAAAAAGAGAGAGGGGAAAAGCAACAGTGACGATAAAAAAAAAAAAGAAAGAAAGCGAGAAAGAAAACGGAGCCGCAGATCCATTGGCACCCTTGGCACTCTCAGGCTCCAGCAGACAGAGTGCCTGACTCTAGCCTCTCCGCGACGGATGACAAGATCTGGCACTTGGACCACAGTGTCAGCCGCGGAGGAGGGGGGAGGGGAGGAGGCGAGGGGAGGAGAGGGGGAAGGGAGGAAGGGTGGTGGAGGGAGGGAGGGGAGGAGAGGGGAGAGGGAGGTAGGGGAGGGGAAAGGGAGGTAGAGGAGGAGGAGGAAGGGGAGGAGAGGGAGAAGGGAGAAAGGAGGGAAAAGGAGGCGAGGGGGAGAGGGGGAAGGGAGGAAGGGTGGTGGAGGGAGGGAGGGGAGGAGAGGGGAGAGGGAGGTAAGGGGAAGAGAGGAGAACGGGAAGAAGGTTGACAGGAGGAGGACGAGTGAAAAAGAGAGCGAAAGGAGGCGAAGAGGAGAGGCAGAAGAGGGTAAGAGCAAGATAAGGAGGGGAAGAAGAGGAGGGGAGAGGAAGGAGGGAGGAGAATGGTAGGAAGGGAGGGATGGATGAGGGGAGGGAGAGGAAGGTGGAAGGAGGGGGGGGAGGGGGGGGAGTAAGGGGAAAGGGGGGGAGGGGTAAGGGGAAGGGGGGGGGTCCCAGAACGCTGACGCGACGCACGCAGCATGATTGAGTTAGCGAAGGGGAGAAGAGAGGAGGAGGCGGGAAGGAAAAGGTGATGAAGAGTGGAAGGAGAAGTGAAAGTGAAAGTAAAATAGATTAATGGATAAAAACATGAATAGATGAATTACTGATAAATAAGACGAGGAAGATAACTAAGAGAAGCATCGAGAATTGAGCGGAATAAGGAGGAGGTGACATAAGTATAAGAATACAGGAGATGAAAGAGAGAAGTAGAACTGATGAGAAATAAAGAGATGGAAAAGGAGTACCAGAAATAACAAATAAAAAAAGACCAAAAGAGAACTAGAAGGAAATAGAAAAATTAGCTAAAGAGGGAAATACGATTAATTCAAAAGACTGAGAAGTAATTTGAAGGAAGGAAGGAAGACAGAAGAATGGAGGAATAAGGAAAGTTGATGAAAAGGGAAATTAACGTACGAGTGATGATGGCGACGAGAATGTAAATGAAGAGCTCTTGAGAGAGAGAGAGAGAGAGAGGGAGGGAGAGAGAGAGAGAGAGAGAGAGAGAGAGAGAGAGTGAGAGAGAGAGAGAGAGAGAGAGAGAGAGAGAGAGAGAGAGAGAGAGAGAGAGAGAGAGAGAGAGAGAGAGAGAGAGAGAGAGAGAGAGACACACCACACACACACACACACACACACACACACACACACACACACACACACACACACACACACACACACACACACACACACACACACACACACACACACACACACACACACACACACACACACACACACACACACACACACACATATATATATATATTATATATATATATATATATATATATATATATATATATATATATATATATATACATATATGTACAGAGAAGAGAGAGAGAGAGAGAGAGAGAGAGAGAGAGAGAGAGAGAAGAGAGAGAGAGAGAGAGAGAGAGAGAGAGAGAGAGAGAGAGAGACAGACAGACAGACAGACATATAGATATACCGGCAAACAGAAAGACAGAGATAGGTAGATAGATAGGTAAATAGAGAGTGATATAGATAGATAGATAGGTAAATAAAGAGTGATATAGATAGATAGATAGCTACATATATATATATATATATATATATATATATATATATATATATATATATATATTATATATATATAAAATATATATATATTATATATATAATATATATTTATATATTATGCACATATATATATATAGAGAGAGAGATAGATAGATAGAGAAGTATACAGAGAGACAGGCAGACAGATAGACAGATAGATAGATAGATAGATAGATAGATAGATAGATAGATAGATAGATAGATAAATAGATAGATAGATAAATAGATAGAGAGAGAGAGAGAGAGAGAGAGAGAGAGAGAGAGAGAGAGAGAGAGAGAGAGAGAGAGAGAGAGAGAGAGAGAGAGAGAGAGAGAGAGACATCCAATCAGAGAGACAATAAGCAATATGAAGAAAAGGAGAAAGATGGACTAATAAACCAGAAGAATAAGGGAAAAAAAGGATAAAAGAGAGATTAACGTCGAAGGAGTGATTAGATCAGAGACTGGTGATTGGGTAGAATCTATGACTGGAATATCGTTAGTGCATTTCGACCACAAACAACTTTTATCGCCTTCTCAGCGTCTCTCCCTCCCTCCCTCTCTCTCTCTCTCTCTCTCTCTCTCTCTCTCTCTCTCTCTCTCTCTCTCTCTCTCTCTCTCTCTCTCTCTCTCTCTCCTCTCTCTCTCTCTCTCTCCCTCTCTCTCCTTTCGCTGCGTATTTCAGTTTGTCTCTATTTTCGCTGATTGTCTTTTGTTTTTGTTTGCGTCACTGGGTGTGGCTTTCTCTCTCTTTCCCTTTCTCTTTCCTTACTCTCTGCTACTTGGTCTCTCTCTCTCTATGTCTTTGTCTGTCTGTCTGTCTGTCTATCTGTCTCTCAATGTCTTTGTCTTTGTCTCTCTCTGTCTCTCTATGTCTTTGTCTTTGTCTCTCTCTGTCTCTGGCTGTCTCTCTCTCTCTCGCTCTCTCTCTCTCTCTCTCTCTCTCTCTCTCTCTCTCTCTCTCTCTCTCTCTCTCTCTCTCTCTCTCTCTCTCTCTCTCTCTCTCTCTCTCTCTCTCTCTCTCTCTCTCTCTCTCTCTCTCTCATCCCTCCCTCCTCTCTCTCTCTTGTTTTGTTTGTGTCTCTGTCTGTCTGTCTCTGTCTCTCCCTTTTTTCTCTCTCTTCACTTTCCCCCCTCCCCCTCCCTCTCCCTCTCTCCCTCCCACCCTCCCTCCCTCCCTCCCACTTTCCCTCCCACCCTCCCACCCTCCCTCCTTCCCTCTCCCTCCCTCCCACCCTCCCTCCCTCCCACCCTCCCTCCCCTCTCCCTCCCACCCTCCCTCCCTCCCTCCAAACTTTCGCTCCCACCCTCAACCCTCCCTCCTCCCTTCCACCCTCCCTCCTCCCTCTTTCTCCTCCCAATAGTTTCGTACTCTCTCCCCCAGTTTAGCCCTTATCCATCACCCAGTCCCTCCTCGGGCTCCTCTTCCCCCTAACCCTTAATTTAATCTATCCTCTCCCATTCGCAAATCACTTCTCTTCAGTTCTCCTCGCTCCAATATCTCGTCTTTTTAGTCCTCCTCTCTCCGCTCTGTTTCTTCTCCTCCTCCTCCTCTTCCTCCTCCTCCTCCTCTTCTTCTTGTCTGCTGCGTTCATTGTCTCTGTTTTGGTGTTCTCTGTTCGTGTCTGTCTGTTTTGGTTATTTTTTGTTGTTGTTGTTTCTTGGTCTCTCGATTGCTTTCTCTCTCTCTCTCTCTCTCTCTCTCTCTCTCTCTCTCTCTCTCTATCTCATCTCGCTCGTCTCTCTCTCTCGTCGTCCTCTCCTCTCTCTCTCCTCTTTCCCTCTCTCTTTCCCTCTCCTCGTCGTCTCTCGTCGTCGCTCTCCTCTCCTCATCTCTCCTCTCTAGTCTCTCTCTCTCTCTCTCTCTCTCTCTCGTCACCTCGTCTTCTCTCTCTCTCTCTCCATCTCTCTCTCTCTCTCTCATCTCCCCTCTCTCAGCTCTCTCTCTCTTCTCTCTCCTCCTCTCTTTCCCTCTCGTCTCTCGTCCTCTCTCTCTCTCTCTCTCTCCTCTCTCCTCTCTCTCTCTTCTCTCATCTCTCTCTCTCTCTCTTCTCTCTCTTCTCTCTCTCTCTCTCTCTTTCCCCTCTCTCTCTCTCTCTCTCTCATCTCTCTCTCCTCGCTCTCCCGCGTCTCTCTCTCTCGTTCCTCTCTTTCCTCTCGTCCGCTCTCATCTCTCTCTCTCTCTCTCTCTACCTCTCTTCCTTTATATCCCTCTCTCTCTCGTCCTCTCCTCTTCTCTCTCTCTCCTGATCCCTCCTCTCTCTCTCTCTCTCTCTCTCTCTCATCTCTCTCCCTTCTGGCTCTCTCTCTCTCTCTCTTGCTTTCCCTCTCTCGCTCTCGTTCTCTCTTGCTCTCCCTCTCTCTTTCCCTCTATTCTCTCCTCTTCTCTCCTCTCCTCTCCCTCTCCCACTCTTTTCACTCTCCTCTCTCTCTCTCTCTCTCTCTCATCTTTCCCTCTCTCGCTCTCTCTCTCTCTCTCTCTTTCACTCTTTCTCTCTCACTCTCTCCTCCCACTCCTTACTCTCTCTCTCTCTCTCTCTCTCTCTCTCTTTCACGTCTCTCTCTCTCTCTCTCTCTCTCTCCCTCCCCCCTCTCTCTTTTCCCGCCAGTTACCCTTCGTCTTTTTTTATTCATTTTCTTTCGTTAACTTTTTTTTTCCCTGTCGTCTTCTCCCCTTCTCTGTTTCCCTTTTTCTTAACTTTCTTTTCTTCCCCGTTTGTTGTAGCGACAAGACTCCGAGCTTTTATTCCTGTTCTAGACGAAGATAAAAAAGAAAAGGTAAACAAAAGAATCGAGAAAAAAAAAATTATCGATTTTAAAACCAGGCGCTTAAAGGCTATCCAATCATGACTTTTCTAAATGCTATTACCATTATTTTTTTTATTATTTTTTTTTTTTTAAAGGAAAGAAAAGGGGGATCCAAACATCTATTTCTCTCTCTCTCTCTCTCTCTCTCTCTCTCTCTCTCTCTCTCTCTCTCTCTCTCTTTCCCTCTCTCTCTCTCTCTCTCTCTCTCTCTCTTTCCCTCTCTCTTTCCCACTCTCTCTCTCTCTCTCTTTTTTTCAATGGATTTATAGCTTTATAAGGCCAAGTATCGTTCGCTTGTATGGTATTAGGAAATTTTCCTCGAGGGTTTCACTTTCGGCTCTCGGTAGTAGCATCTCTCTTCCCCCCCCCATCCTCTCTCCCCCCTCCCCCCCTCCCCCCTTCGCTGCCTCCCCTCCTCCTCCTTTGCATTTATTGGTTCTTCTTCTTCTTCTTCTTCTTCTTCTTCTTCTTCTTCTTCTTCTTTTTCTTCTTCTTCTTCATCTTCTTCTTTTTCTTCTTTTTCTTCTTCTAATCTTCCTTTTTCTCTTCTTTTTTTTCTTTTCTTCTTCTTTCTTACTTTTCATCTCTCTTCTTCTTCTACTTCTCCTTCGCTTCTCTTCTTCTTCTTCTTCTCTTCTCTTCTCTTCTTCTCTTTCTCATCTTCTTCTTCTTCTTCTTCTTCTACTTCTTCTTCTTCTTCGTCTTATTCTTCTTCTTCATCTTC
>NC_051422.1:21457720-21472720 GCF_015228065.2 Penaeus monodon
AAGCCAAAAGAAATTAAAGAGAAAATATGCTAAGCCAATTAGAGAACGCGAGAACCGACACACGTATTTACTCCCTCTTATACGCACATGGACTAAAACACACACACACACACGCACACGCACACACACACACATATACACACACTCAAACTCACACACTCACACACATATGAACAAACATACACGCATGAACAAGCTCACACCCATACACATGACCAAATACATGCACATGAACAAACATACATTCATGAACAAACACACACACATACATACACACACACACACATACACACACACACACACACACACACACACACACACACACACACACACACACACACATACACACACTTCCTGAAACGCACACAAAAGTTAACAGAATTTTGCAACATTGTCGTGCGGTCACAAGAAGATCACCTGCAAATAAACTCATTTCACTTGGCAACAGATAATATTACATTAAAATAATCGAATCCATATATCTTGTTTCCTTTTTCCTCTTTGCAGTTTTCACTTCTAGTCCTCCTCATTTCCTCCTTATTCCTTTTTTATTACATTGGTTTCCTCCATATCCATCGGTCGTTCGCCTCCATTTCCCATTTTCTTCGCGTTTTCTGATTTCTCGTTTTCTTCGCGGTCCGATTTCCCATTTTCTTCATGCCTCCCGATTTCTCGTTTTCTTCGCGTCTTCCGATTTCTCGTTTTCTTCGTGTCATCCATTTACCCGTTTTCTTCGCGCCTTCCGCCATCTCAAGCCATTTCTTTTCGAAAGATGCTTAAAGCCAGAAGGGTCATACCGGAAAAATAAAAAAAGGATACTGGGATATAATGTGCTTATGTCATTCAGCGAGGAGTGAATGCAACTATACCATTCTCCTTAATACAATAAGTAATACAGCATTTAATAACTTCGAGGTACTTCTGGTTATCTCTGGGTTAACAAGCGACTTCTTAACGATTTTTTGTTTATTTACCTATCATATTTAATACAACTGAGATCTGAGCTGTTTCAGATCTATTTATTTGCTATTACTTATCTGTGGAGGGATATCATGTATTACAGCGTAGACTATCATATCTAGAATATGATTCCATTTCCCTCTGATTCTCTGGCTACTCACTTTTGCTTTTCGCAGACTTATGAGCATATATCGGAAAGCAATTGCATTTTCTCGACGGTGTCACATGTCCAGCTCTTGCCTTTTTTCATATTTGGTTCAATTCCCTTGCGCGTTTCTTTCTTTCTTCCTTCCCTTCTTCCTCGGACGCGTCTCTCAGGATCCGAGTTTCGATCCTTCGTCCACCATCTGCAAGGATCTGCTTCACGCCCACGCATGCGTTCCGCCATCTTGGATTTCCTCGAAATTTCCCCGGAGGATTCTTCGATGTTCCTCAGGATTCCATATCTTGAAGGATTCCTCGAGAAATCTCCTTTCGCTTTACACGTCTCGCTGAAGTCCTCTCTCCCTGCTCCTTCCTTCCTGGGCCTCGATGAGCTCTCCCTCGCCACTTTCTATTTTTTCCAACGTTAACATTTATCTTTTCTACTTTTCCCCTCCGTTTGCACGAAATTCCGCAGTCGTCAGCAAGTCTTTTCATTTGAAAGAATTCCTCCGCTCCTGCATAAGCCTTTTGGTCTTTCATTATCTAGAGCTGCATCCTTCCCTCCTTTTACTGTGTAGTTGTTCGCATTTCCCATCCTCCAGTCTTTCCTACACTCATATCTATTCATTTATTCCCTTCTCCTTATCCCCATCCTCTTAAATTTGTTTGATTATTTCCCGGATTCTTCATTTCGCATCTTCGCCCGCCGGATTACAGCGAACTCGTCCACGCAGCCGACAAGGGGGGCAATTTCCGTACGAATGGCCAGGTGAGACCCCGCGAAGGTTAGCCCAGAAACCAATTAGTGTATTCCGGGGCTCGGGTGATAGATGTTCGCCGAGTCGCAAGGGAGATGCTGAATAGGGGCGGCAACCTTATCTCCTGGAGGCTGTTTGTAACCCCTGCGCATCCCGAAGGTAGCTGCGTCAGCGATATCGGCGCGTCTACTTATCTACTAGGACTTTCTTACCTTGGTTCTTTCTCTGTCTACTCCTACCTGGCCGACCACTTTCCGGTCCCATCTATTTTGGGGGAAAGGTAGTGGTGGTGGGGGTGGGGGCGGTGGGGGGAATCCTGGGTATTGTTTTATTACAGTGAGATTTTATTGGTGTTGTCTAAGTCAACATGGCGGCGGCTAAAAACAAACGCAATAACGGCAGAACATCCGAATGTCTTTTTAGATCGTGGCAGTCCGCTGGCTGTGTCTCGGGGCGTCTTGATTACGTCTACGAGGTATGCGTTTTTGTATATCAATTATTTTGTGTATTCTTATCCTCGATGATCGGAAACCTCGAACTTGCCTCACGCTACAGAACACAAATATATATATATATTTTTTTTTTCTTGAAACTCTAACCATACTCAGTCTATCCCCACTCACTCTCTATGCTAACCCTATTTTCACTAAATTTGCATATATTGCATCCCCTCTCCTCACGAATATACTGAACTTACTCCTCATCCTGTGAAAACGTTCTCTTTTAGCAAAAGTCCACGTAAAAGGGAACAGAAATTAACCCTCAAAAAATAGTTAATAACAGCAATGACTCTGCATATGCTAGCAACATTACGGAATACAACCTCGAGGAAAAAAATGCTTGTCATCAAGAGCTAATTAGCAAACACCAAATTATGCCACAGAGAAAAGTCTTTCCTTAAAGAGTCTTGGGCAAAAATGCTTCTTTCCAGAATACATTTACATATAAAGAAATGAAACAAAGAAAAGAAGAGGAATATCTCTCTCTTTTTTCCCGTCTTCTCTCCTCTTCTCTCTCTCTCTACTCTCTCTCCTTATATCTCTCTCTCTTTTTTCTCTCTTCCTCTTTCTCTTCTCTTCTCTCTCTTTCCCTTTTTCTTTTCCTTTTTGCTCTTTCTTTTTCCTTTCTTCTATTTTTCCTCGTCTTCCTTCTTTCTCCCTTCTTTTTCTCTTTTCCCTTCTCCCTCTCTCCCCCTCTCTCTCTCCCTATCTCCTCCTCTTTATTTTTATTATTTTTTTTTAAAAATTTAAAATTTTTATTTTAAATATTATTATATATATTATATCCCTTTTTAAATTTAATTTAAAAATTTTAAAATTATTTATTATACTTTTTTAATTAAACTATTTTAAATTTTTAAAAAATAATCCAATAAAATTATTAAAAAAAAAAAAAAAAAAAAAAAAAAAAAAAAAAAAAAAAAAAAAAAAAAAACCCGGGGCGAAGGAACTGGACCAAAGTTTTTCCCAGGAATTAGGGGGGGGTTCACAAGGCCCGGGCGGGCCCGGGAAGGTTAGACCCTCGATTTTCCAACCCCGCCGCTCCGGTTTGGGGTTCGATCCAGGGGGCGGGCTGCCCCCCTTTTTCCCAAAAAAATCGGAAGCCCATGTCCAAAGGGCCGCGGTGGCCGGGAAGGTAGAGAAAAACCCAAAACGGCACCCCCCTTGAGCGGGGGACCCGCCCGTTGCCCCTGGGCAAAGAACTCAATGTTTGCTTCCCCACGGGGGCCAGCCAGAACCTCGGTTAAGGTTTAAATAAAAAATTTATAAAAAATAAAGGAATTGTAAAAAAATACCCCCCACACCACCCAAACACACCAAAAAACACAAAAACACACACCCCAACATAAAAATATTTTTAAAAAAAAAAATATATATATATTATATTTATATAATATATTTAATAATATATATAATTAATATAAAATTATAAAATAAAAAAAAAAAAACACAACACCAAACAACACACAACAACACACACACACACACACACAAAAATATATATAAAATATTTTAATAATATATATAATATTATATATTTTATATAATATTATATATAATAATATTTGTTTTTTTTTTTTTTTTTTTTTTTTTATTTTAAAAAATACACAATCCCCCCAAAAAACCCCAACCCCAAACCACACACTTAATTAATTTTTTCTTTTTTTTAATATATATAATTCTAAAATTTTAAAATTTTGGGGTGTGGGGTTGGTGGTTGGTTTGCTCGAGTCGCCAAAAAGTCCTATTTTTCCTTTTCTTTCTCTTTTCCCCTTCTTTTTATGTCCTTTTTTTTCTCCCCCAATTTCCCTCCTCCCTTTTCCCTTCCCCCCCTTCCCCTGGGGCTCTTCCTCTCCTGGTTCTCTCTCTCTCTCTCTCTTTTCTCTCTCTCTCCTCTCTTCCTCTCTCCTTCTTTCTCTCTTCTTTCTCTCTCTCTTTTTTTCCCTCCTCCCTCTCTCCTTCTCTCTCTCTCTCTCTCTCTCTCTCTCTCCCCTCTCTCCCTTCTCTCCTTCTCTCCCTCTTCTCCTCTCCTCTTTCTCTCTCCTTCTCTCTCTCCTCTCTCTCCCTCCTCCTCCTCTTTCACTTCCTCCTTCTCCTCCACAACCTCCTCCTCCTCCCCCCCTCCTTTTTACCCCCCTTCCCCTTTCCCCCTCCCCCTTTTCCTCTTCCTCTTCCTCCCCCTTTTTTCCTCCCCTTCCTTCCTCCCTCCTCCTCTTCCTCCCCTCTTTTTCTCTCTCTCTCTCTCTCTCTCTCTCTCTCTCTCTCTCTCTCCTCTCTCTCTCCTTCTCTCTTCTCTCTCTCTCTCACTCTCTCTCTCTCTTTCCATCTCTTTTCTTTTGAGCCTCTTTTTTGCAGCAGATCATCCTTAAAAGCGATTTCTAATTCGGCGAAAGAAATTGAATAGAAACCCTACAGGGGGTACTGTATTTTCGAAAAAAACAAAGGAAATTTTTTTATAAAAGGAATTACATAATTTGTTTACCCACGAAAGCGTTTCGACAAAGAATAATATTCAAGAAGCCTTTGGTAATATAGAATGCTAATGAGCAGAATAAAAGTAAAACAGAATCCAAAACCAACTTTTCATTGCAAATTTTTTTTTTTCGAAAATTTTTCGACTCACAGGGATCATAGTAAAAAGAAGGGAAAATTCTTTTTTTTCCAGTTGCTCTTTCTCAATTGTGTGGTTTTCGGGGTGTGCCTGTTGGGGTGTGTGTGTTTGGGGTGTGTGTGGTGTGGTGTGTGTGTGTGTGTGTGTGTGTGTGTGTGTGGGTGTTGTGTGTGTGTGTGGTGTGTGTGTTTTGTGTTTTGTGTGTGTGTGTGGTTTGTACATATATATTTTAATTATATTAATAATATATAATATATATAATTTATTTTTATATACTTACAAAAATCTAACAATAAATAAATATATATATATATATATATATATTATTATATATATATATAATATATATGTTTTTAGTGTGTATGTGGGTGGGGTGTGTGTTGTGTGTGTGTGTGTGGTGTTGTGTGTGTGTGTGTGTTTGTGTGTGTGTGTGTGTGTGTGTGTGTGTGTGTGTGTAGTATATATATATATTAATAATATATATATAATTATAATAGAATTATATAAACAACATATATGTACACACCCCACACACACCCACACACACCACACACCCACACACAATATATATATATATATATATATATAAAAATATAATATATAATATATAAAATTATAAAATATATATATATTATATATTATACCCCCAACACACACACACACACACACCACCACCCTCACCACACCACGCACCACATCACCACCCCACACAACACACACACCAAAACCACCACACACACACAAACACAACACCACACACACCCCACACATATATATATTTTAAATATAATATATAAAATAATATATATATTATATATAATATATAATATATACAAACCAGAGAGCTGTCCCCTTTAAATTTTTCACGCTGCCCAGTCCTCGTTTAACCATTACCTCCAGCATAATATTCACGACGTGACATGTGTCGCCCAGCAACAGCGCACAATGACCGGCCGTCCTCCAAGAATGCCCTTTTTGTCATCAAGACACGAATTTCGTCTTGGTGTCGTGTATTAGCTCCTGGACAAAAAAAAAAGTAATCGCCACTTTTGCCCATGTGTTGTGTCGGCCGCGGGTGTGGGTTCCCCTGCCTGTCAAACAGAGGCGGGCGCTGTCTGTACACGGCTGCCGCTGCAAACCCCTCTCAGGGCCCCCGGGGGATCATTATCGCCAATAAACCGTGCGGGAAATGAGTCTCGGCCGAGGAAAGTCGAGCGAATCGAGCGGGGGAAGAGACGCGAGGCTTGCGAGTTCATTGGAGGCGAGAGGAGTGTCTGGAGGGGCGGCCGGGATCCCAGGCGAGGCGAGGGGCCTTGGGGGAGGCAGAGGCAGAGGGGCTGCTGGGTCTTGTGAACTTGTACACGCGCGGGCATGTGCAGAGGAGAGGGGAGAGGAAGGGAGGGAGGGGGAGGAGAGAGGAGGGGGGAAGAGAGAGGGGAGAGAAGAGAGGGGAAAAGAAAAGGAGAGAGAGAAGGAAAAGAGAGAAGAGAAGAGAGGGAGGGGAGAGAGAGAGAGAGAGAGAGAGAGAGATGAAGGGAGGTTTAATTAACGGATAAACTGCTTAAAGACAATTTTTGCAAGATAAACCAGTGGTCCTGAGTTGGATGAACTGGAACATTGCTTATTTAAGCAGCATGAATAACACGATTTTGTACAGCTGATTCACGGAATGTCAGTGGATGAAAATGTGTAATTTTCATTAATCTGCATTCCTTGCTAGTATCCTTGCAATAGAAATAACAATAATGATGTTAATGATATTGCTACTGCTACTACTACTACTACTACCGCTACTCGTACTGCTTCTATTACCAGTGCTAATAAGCATGAAGAATAAATAAAAAATAACAATTAAAAAAAACAATATTTAATGAAATCAAGGCGTATGATTATCAGTATTTTTTTCCAATTATTCAAAATCTTTTTCTCACTGACCTCATCATTACTGCTTCTGTTTTGTTATCATTCTTGCCAGCGGACTTGCTAGTATAGCGCCTGTCAGCCGTCCCTAGAGAGCCTTGTAGGGCGACGCCACGAGACATGTGATCGAACGAAAACATTCTCAAGAGCTCCTCGTGACGTTTCTCTGTGTAAACCAGGTGGTAGTTTGCATATCTTACAAGATCGTAAACTTTTTTGCTGAAAACTTCGGATACCATTTTAAAAATACACCCCGGGGCTGCCACGCCTTTTTCTTTTTTCACATTACCCAAAGGGAACAATAAATATCTATTCCGCAGTCGAGAAAGCGATGGGCATCTTCACCGGGATAGGTTTTCGATATTCCATTTATCATAGTTATCCCTTTGAGCGAAAACGGGATTTACCGAGGGGGGACTTATGCAATAAGAAATGTTAAACAATATCGACGGTATGCCAAGGGGGAAAATGGCCCAAAAGCTAAAAGATCTCTCGGTCGAGAATCGCCTGGCCCCGGGTAAGGATTTTCTCTTTGATGATCCCTTTATAACCTCTCGGGTTCAGCAAGAAGAACGTGGCCAGACTATAGGTTTATCGTGACTGATATAACGGGTTCTTGTGTTTTCCACGGCGGGGCTTATGTTTATATTTTCTGGCTCGTTGAATGACGTTAGAGGGCGCCGGGAAGCCGTTGCGGGAGCACACGAAGATTCCGAATTTCCTTGACCTGCGCTGGATGTGGGCGGATGGTGACGCTATGGTGATTGGGGATTTTATAGTGCGGATTCGGGACATTTGGGGGCGAGGGAGGAGGAGGAGGAGGAGGAGGAGGAGGAAGAGGAGGATGTGTTATTGTTATTAGGGGATGGAATTGTGAGAGGGAAGACGGTATCCTTGAAAAAGCTTTGTTTGTTATGAAATGGAGGAGGACGAGCTAGAAGGACGAGCGATAAAGAAAGCATATTTCCATTTTCCCTTTTCGCAATGCACATACAAACAAACGTGTTACGTATAAGCATTTTATTAATAACATTGCATAATACGCCTTTTAATACTTTCTCAAAGACTCATATCTGAGTCTATGAGCTAACGTTACAAAACTGCCTCGACTTTCATTTCTTTATTACTTGAAAAAAAAAAAAAAACTCACGATAACTATGTTTGAATGTAGAGGTCACATCCTTATATTACTTGGGGGTTAGCTTTTTGCGTGTCCTTTTGAATGCTTATGATAAAAGACTCAAAGGCCCCATTATTAATGCTGATTCAAAGGAGGGGCGAGGACTTCGCTGCGCCTTTATCCCTCGCATGTGTCAGTTCGCATGTACTGCAGGGAATACGAGAGCGAGCTTTGGCACGCTTCGAAACGGGTAATGATTAGTGCCCATTTTAAAAATGCATTGCATGTTTATCAGCCGAGATTTGGTAGTAGGACTCTTTATATTCGTCGTATCTGTTGTAGTTTGATCTAGTAACTGCTGACCTGAGTCACCAGCTGATAATTTGCACGCGATAAGCCCGTGCCACGCGTCAATCCCCGAGACACCCGATGACCTCGGTTCTCGGAACGCCATTTTTTTGCTAGAAGATTTGCCAATCGCAGACACGGGTACACCACACGCACTGCAAGCCGCTTATGTCGAAGATTGGCAGCTGCGTCGTGTAAGAGGGATGTACAACTCGGTTTTTTGCAAAGAACTGTGATTTTTAATGTTTATTATTCAAAAAATTTTGAATCTATCTTTTTTTCCCAGTGTCGTTTACTGAGGGGTTACAAATTTTCTTTAAATGTGTTGAATGGAGTGACGGTTAATAAACGGTTTTTCCCTTTCCCAAAGGATGTTTATCTTGCGAACTTTTTGGGAAAGGTTAAAATATTAACTTGATGAGTTAATGAGGGAAAAACAAGCTTACTGCCAAGCGTGGCGTTTATTGGCCCGGCATTAAAACCCGGGGGGGGAAAATTTTAGGAGTTAATTATTCTCATTTTTCAACCTTTATTATTTGTTTGCCCCAAAATGCAGCTGGTTTTATAATTTTGAGGGGGGAAAAAATTTTAAAAAAAAAAAATTTTTTCCCCCAATTTTTTTTAAAAAAAAATTTTTAGGGAAAAAAAAAAAACAAAAACACACACAAAACCCTACACATACACATAACCCTAAAAAAAAAAACACACACACACCCCCCCCCACACCCCAAAAACCCAAAAACCACACCCACACACACACACATAAAAAATATATATATAAAAAAAAATTTTTTTTATATAATAAAAAATTTTTTAATATTAAAAAATATATAATATATATATTATATTAATATATTTTATATAAATAATAATTTTATATATATTTTATATATAATTTTATAAAAATTATTATTATATATTTTTTTTTTTTATTTTTTATTATATTATAAATTTTTTTTATTTTATTTTAATATATAATATTTATATTATATTAAAATATTATTTATAATTTTATATTTTTTTGTTTTTGGTTTTTTTTGTGTGTGTGTGTGGTTTTTGTTGTGTTTTTTTTGTTTTTTTTTTTTATATTAAAAATATTAAAATAAATTTTTTTAAATTTTTTTTTTTTTTTTTTTTTTATTATAATAAAAATATATATTTTTTTTTTTTTTTTTATTTACATTAAATTATATTATATATTATATAATTTTATATATATATATAATATATAATTTAATTAATTATATATAATAAAAAATATATATAAAAAATTTTTATATTTTAAAAAAAAATAAAATTTTAAAAATATTAAATATATAAAAAATTTTTTAAAATATTATAAAATATATATATATATATATTATATATATTTTTAAAAAATATATAATATATATTTATATATAATATTATATTTAAAAATTTTTTTTTTTAATTATTATTTTTTTTTTTAATATATTTATATTATAAATTTTTTTTTAATATATTTTTATATATATATATATTATATATATATATATTATATATATTTTATTATATTTTTTTTATTATTAATTTTTATATTATATATATTATTTATATTATATAAAATTTTTATATAATATATTTTATAAAAAATTTTAAAACCCCTTAATTTTCCTCCAAAATTTAAAATTAAAAAAACGAACCCTTTTTTAAAAATTAAATGATTATAAGAAATTTTATGTTTTAAAATTTTATAGACCCATAATGGGTTTTTAAAAATTTTTTTTATTTTAAATAAATTGGGGTTTTTTGGTTCCCTTTTTTTTTTTTAAAATTTTTGGGTTTTAAAATTTTTTTATTTTTTTGGGGATTTAAAAAAAATTAAAGTTTTAAAATTTTTTTAAAATTTTTTTTTTTTTTTAAAAAAAATTTCCTTTAAAAAGGTTTAAAAATTTTTTTTTTTTTCTTTCTTTTTTTTGGGGGACATTTTTTTTTTTTTTTTTCCCCAAAAAAAAAATTTCCTTTTTTTCCCCCCCCCCCCCCCCCCCCCTTCCTCTTTTTCCCCCCCTCCCTCCCCCCCCCCCTCTTTTTTTTTCCCCCCCCCCCCCCCCTTTTCCCCCCCCCCTTTTCCCCCCCCCCCCCCCTCCCCCGGGGCCCCCCAAAACCCCCCCCCAAAAAAACCCGGGGAAAAAAACCTTTTAAAACCCCCCCCCCCAAAAACCCCCCAAAAAAAAAAGGGGAAAAAAAAAAAAGGGGGGGGGGGGGCCCCCCCCGGGGGGGGGGGGGGGGGGTTTTTTTTTGGGGGTTTTTTTTTTTTGGGGGGGAGAGAAAGGGGGGGGGGGGGGGGGGGGAAAAAAAGGGGGGGGGGAAAAATTTTTTAAAAAAAAAAAAAAAAAACCCAAGGGAAAAAAAAAACAAAAAAAAAAAAAAAGAAAAAAAAAACAAAAAAAAGGAAAAAAACAAAAAAAAACGAAAAAAAAAAGGAAAAAAAAAAAAGAAAAAAAAAAAAAAAAAATTAAAAAAAAAAAAAAAAAAAAAAAAAAACCCAAAGAAAAAAAAAAAAAAAAAAAAAAAGAAAAAAAAAAAAAAAAAAAAAAAAAAAAAAAAAAAAAAAACCCAAAAAAACCCCAAAAAACCCCCCCCAAACCCCCCAACCCCCAACCGGGGGCCCCCCCCCCCAAAAATTTCCCCTTTTTTCCCGGGGGGGCCCCCCCCCTAAAACCCCAAACCCTTTTTTTTTCCCCGGGAAACCCCCCCCCAAACCCCCTTTTTCCCCCCCCCCCCCCCCCCCCTTTTTTTTTTTTTTTTTTTTTTTCCCCCCCTTTTTTTTTTTTTTTTTTTTTTCCACCCCCCCCCCCCCCCCCCCCCCTTTTTCCCCCCTTTCCCCTTTTTTTTCCCCCCCTTTTTTTTTCCCCCCTTTTTTTTTTTTCCCCCTTTTTTTTTTTTTTTTTTCTTTTTTTTTTCCCCCCTTTTTCCCCAAAAAATTTTTTCCCCCCCAAAAAAAAAAAATTTTTTTTAAAAACCCAAAACCCCAAATTTCCCCCCCCGCAAAACCCCAAAAACAAAAAACCAAACCCCCCCCCCCCCCAACCCCCCATCCCCTTGAAACTCAGAAATTACCAAAAACCCAACAACCACCCAAAAACCCCCCAAACCCCCCCCAAAAACCCCCCAAAACCCCCCCAACCCCCCCCCCCCCCCCCAAAACCCACCAAACCCAAAACCCCCCCCCCCCCCCCCCCCCCCAAAAAAAAAAAAAAAAAAAACCCCCCAAAACCCCAACCCCCAAAAAAAAAAAACACCAAAAACCAAAAACCCTTTCCCCCTTTTTCCCCCCGGAAAAAAACCCCCCAAACCACCCCCCCAAAAAAAACAAATACCCAAAACCCCCCTTTTTCCCCCTCCCCCCCGTCCCCCCTCCCAAAAAATTTCCCCCCAAAACATCTCCCCCCAAAAAACCCCCCCCAACCCCCCCTCCCCCCCCCCCCCCAAACCCAAACCCCCCTTTCCCCAAAAACCCCCCCCCCCCACCCCCCCCCCCACCAAAAACCCCCCCCCCCCCCCCAAAACCCCCCCCCCCCCAAAAAAAAATTCCAAAAAAAAAATTTAACCCCCTTTCCCCCCAAAAATCCCCCCAAAAAAAAACCCCCCCAAAAAAATAAAAAACCCCAAAAAAACCCCCCCCAAAATGACAAAAAAAAAATTTTTTTCCCCCAAAAAAATTAAAACCCCCCCCCCTTTTTCCCCCCCCAACCCGCCCTGCAACACACACAAAATAGAGAACACTGCGAGAACCGACACACGTATTACTCCCTCTTATAGCACTGACAAAACACACACACACACACGCACAGCCACACACACCATATACACACACTCAAACTCACACACTCACACACATATGAACAAACATACACGCATGAACAAGCTCACACCATACACTGACCAAAATACATGCACATGAACAAACACATTCAGAACAAACACACACACATACATACACACACACACACATACACACACACACACACACACACACACACACACACACACACACACACATACACACACACACACACACACACACACGCGCGCGTACACAGTCGTGAACACACACACACACACACACACACACACACACACACACACACACACACACATACACACACTTCCTGAAACGCACACAAAAGTTAACAGAATTTTGCAACATTGTCGTGCGGTCACAAGAAGATCACCTGCAAATAAACTCATTTCACTTGGCAACAGATAATATTACATTAAAATAATCGAATCCATATATCTTGTTTCCTTTTTCCTCTTTGCAGTTTTCACTTCTAGTCCTCCTCATTTCCTCCTTATTCCTTTTTTATTACATTGGTTTCCTCCATATCCATCGGTCGTTCGCCTCCATTTCCCATTTTCTTCGCGTTTTCTGATTTCTCGTTTTCTTCGCGGTCCGATTTCCCATTTTCTTCATGCCTCCCGATTTCTCGTTTTCTTCGCGTCTTCCGATTTCTCGTTTTCTTCATGTCATCCATTTACCCGTTTTCTTCGCGCCTTCCGCCATCTCAAGCCATTTCTTTTCGAAAGATGCTTAAAGCCAGAAGGGTCATACCGGAAAAATAAAAAAAGGATACTGGGATATAATGTGCTTATGTCATTCAGCGAGGAGTGAATGCAACTATACCATTCTCCTTAATACAATAAGTAATACAGCATTTAATAACTTCGAGGTACTTCTGGTTATCTCTGGGTTAACAAGCGACTTCTTAACGATTTTTTGTTTATTTACCTATCATATTTAATACAACTGAGATCTGAGCTGTTTCAGATCTATTTATTTGCTATTACTTATCTGTGGAGGGATATCATGTATTACAGCGTAGACTATCATATCTAGAATATGATTCCATTTCCCTCTGATTCTCTGGCTACTCACTTTTGCTTTTCGCAGACTTATGAGCATATATCGGAAAGCAATTGCATTTTCTCGACGGTGTCACATGTCCAGCTCTTGCCTTTTTTCATATTTGGTTCAATTCCCTTGCGCGTTTCTTTCTTTCTTCCTTCCCTTCTTCCTCGGACGCGTCTCTCAGGATCCGAGTTTCGATCCTTCGTCCACCATCTGCAAGGATCTGCTTCACGCCCACGCATGCGTTCCGCCATCTTGGATTTCCTCGAAATTTCCCCGGAGGATTCTTCGATGTTCCTCAGGATTCCATATCTTGAAGGATTCCTCGAGAAATCTCCTTTCGCTTTACACGTCTCGCTGAAGTCCTCTCTCCCTGCTCCTTCCTTCCTGGGCCTCGATGAGCTCTCCCTCGCCACTTTCTATTTTTTCCAACGTTAACATTTATCTTTTCTACTTTTCCCCTCCGTTTGCACGAAATTCCGCAGTCGTCAGCAAGTCTTTTCATTTGAAAGAATTCCTCCGCTCCTGCATAAGCCTTTTGGTCTTTCATTATCTAGAGCTGCATCCTTCCCTCCTTTTACTGTGTAGTTGTTCGCATTTCCCATCCTCCAGTCTTTCCTACACTCATATCTATTCATTTATTCCCTTCTCCTTATCCCCATCCTCTTAAATTTGTTTGATTATTTCCCGGATTCTTCATTTCGCATCTTCGCCCGCCGGATTACAGCGAACTCGTCCACGCAGCCGACAAGGGGGGCAATTTCCGTACGAATGGCCAGGTGAGACCCCGCGAAGGTTAGCCCAGAAACCAATTAGTGTATTCCGGGGCTCGGGTGATAGATGTTCGCCGAGTCGCAAGGGAGATGCTGAATAGGGGCGGCAACCTTATCTCCTGGAGGCTGTTTGTAACCCCTGCGCATCCCGAAGGTAGCTGCGTCAGCGATATCGGCGCGTCTACTTATCTACTAGGACTTTCTTACCTTGGTTCTTTCTCTGTCTACTCCTACCTGGCCGACCACTTTCCGGTCCCATCTATTTTGGGGGAAAGGTAGTGGTGGTGGGGGTGGGGGCGGTGGGGGGAATCCTGGGTATTGTTTTATTACAGTGAGATTTTATTGGTGTTGTCTAAGTCAACATGGCGGCGGCTAAAAACAAACGCAATAACGGCAGAACATCCGAATGTCTTTTTAGATCGTGGCAGTCCGCTGGCTGTGTCTCGGGGCGTCTTGATTACGTCTACGAGGTATGCGTTTTTGTATATCAATTATTTTGTGTATTCTTATCCTCGATGATCGGAAACCTCGAACTTGCCTCACGCTACAGAACACAAATATATATATATATTTTTTTTTTCTTGAAACTCTAACCATACTCAGTCTATCCCCACTCACTCTCTATGCTAACCCTATTTTCACTAAATTTGCATATATTGCATCCCCTCTCCTCACGAATATACTGAACTTACTCCTCATCCTGTGAAAACGTTCTCTTTTAGCAAAAGTCCACGTAAAAGGGAACAGAAATTAACCCTCAAAAAATAGTTAATAACAGCAATGACTCTGCATATGCTAGCAACATTACGGAATACAACCTCGAGGAAAAAAATGCTTGTCATCAAGAGCTAATTAGCAAACACCAAATTATGCCACAGAGAAAAGTCTTTCCTTAAAGAGTCTTGGGCAAAAATGCTTCTTTCCAGAATACATTTACATATAAAGAAATGAAACAAAGAAAAGAAGAGGAATATCTTCTCTCTTTTTTTTCCT
>NC_051422.1:21482720-21485220 GCF_015228065.2 Penaeus monodon
TCGAAAACTTCCCCCTCGAAAAGGACGGTACGAATCACCAGCCTCCCTCTTGTGGCAAACTTGATTCACTGTGTTATGAAAATGAAACTAATCCTTGTTTCGTGCTAAACGTGTTAATGGTATGAAATCGCTTTATGACTGCCTTTATGGACCTGCCAACACAATCTCATGTCAGACGCGATGGATTATTTAGACGTTGTTTTATGGGGAAATGGTCTTCGTGAGTGGGTGTTCGGTGCCTTTGAAAGGGGAAAGCGGAATTGCAATGTTGCAGGGTTCGGTTGTCGTTGTTTGTGCTTTGAGTGTTTGTGCTTTCCTTTTTCATGGCGGTCTTCAGTTTATTTGAATTTTGTTATCGTTATTATCATTGTTATTATTATTATTATTATTATTATTATTATTATTATTATTATTATTATTATTATTATTATTATTACTATTACTATTACTATTACTATTATTATTATTATTGGAAGAAAACCCACAATACAAAAACTAAATTTTTTGTATTGTGTTTTTTTTCATTGTATCAACACGGAAGAGTGTTTTTGTATACATTATTATCATTATTGTAGCGGGGCGTAGACCCAGTAGAATTCACTATGTCTGGTTGAGTTCGGGCTCAACCGAGAATATAGATTTTATTTGGGAAAAGATTCGTCTGCAGTGAACAGATGTAAGATTCCAGGCCTACGGCACGCTGCCACCACCCGATTAGTAGGTTCGGGAACCGTGTGTGTTGTGTATGGGGGTGTGAATGTTGTATGAAAGAAGGGTGGAAGGAAAGTACAGGATGTATGTGCTGAATATTGGATGTGTAAGTGTGTATATGTGAAAAGGGAGATAGCGTAGGCCGAGCGTCTGCGTGGACGTGTTTGGAAGAAAAATGCAAGATCATAAAATTCTTCCTCTTCCCTTCAGTTTGAGCATCCACCTGCTGGAAGTGGGAACCCAGGTATAGCAAAGTTATGGTCTGTTCTAGAATATCAGCTTAATATACTCCGATTCATCTAGCCTTCTTACAGCCTTTCAGGGGTTGCGAGATAGAGTAACCAGCAATGTGCTGTTAAGGAGACCCGAGCCCAAGAAAGTTTCAAGCATTCAGCCTTAGTCTGAACCAGAACTTAAGATGTAAATATCATTTGTTTATTTGACTGGGACCGAGTGAAAGCTCTACGATAGTATGATATTTATTTATTGAGCAAATCGCACTCATTAGGGAGGTCTACAGGAATTCAGTCATGGGAAATTTCATAGATGCGTACATCACCAATTTGCTCACAGCGGGGGTGAAGTACGTGAAAACCACACCAGATACACTCAAAAATGACTCAATGTATTTTCACCCCTAAGTTGGCGTCCCAACTCCATAAGTATTTTTATACAGTGTTTTAGCACGAACACATACCAATCTCTAATATGAGCAAGTTAATCTCCAACCCAAAATGGAGATTAACGTAAAAAAAAAAACTAAAACAAACTAGTGCTGATAAACTCTGAATAAAAACATTTAGCGTCGAAGGCCAAATAACAGAATATAACACCACAGGGGACCACAAATCACGGACTGCCTGACACTCACAAGGTCGGGCAGGTATCAAGACAACGAATCGAGACAAAGTAAAAGAAAGTAAAAAGTAAAATGGCCCTGAAATTATTATGGGCGAGACTTATTGAAATAAACCTTCCTCCCAGGAGGTACGGATCCTCGAGCTGAGGGAAGGAAACTAAGAATTGACTCAGTTTCAAAACACTGAATAGCACACTGGAGGTACGGATCCTCAAGCAGTGTTCCTTCTATGTGACGTGGTCCTTTTGTACTCTTGACACTTTGAGTTCACAAAGTGCTGCTTTGGGACAGAGAAAGAGTGCACTCCACAGATGATGATGTAGCGTGCCACACGCCAAAGTCCAAAAGAGACCAGGTGTCTCTTACACACAACCACTAAATACTCGGCAAACTCGGCAAGTCCTGGCGCGAAGCGAGGTAAATCCAAAGAAGTAAATCCAAAGCGAGCACACGAAAACACTGAGAACGGGACCACAGTACACACAGAAGTCAGGACCGAACTGTCTTCCCCTCACAAAACTAGGGGTATTTATACCCGAAAAAGACCCTCAGGCCATGCCCCAGGCATGGCGCGAAAAGAAGAAGATATGCAAAATAAGAGTTGGACTACCAACCCGATAGTCCGGCAGTCCAAACAAGCCAAAGACCCAAACAACCGTGAAAAGAGAGGGAGAGAAAAAAACACTATCAAACGACCATTACTCCCTTCAGGGGCTATTGTGACACTTTGGAAGTAAAGGATAGCTAGGGAAACTGGTAATGTACAATTTACGCGAAAATTGTACATTTCGGGCTGTAAATATCTACGGTATGGGACTTGGGAAATAAATAAATCCTTTATTTTTCTCGGAGACTTCAACACCATCCAAGTAACGAGACTTGGTTTAGAATACGTTCGTTGGTTATTTTTATAACCATGTTCATATTATT
>NC_051422.1:21494010-21496510 GCF_015228065.2 Penaeus monodon
TAGGCGGGTAACACAGATCTATTTCGCACTTTCTACAATCCCCGTCTACCCGCTGGTCCATCATGTCATGGCGTTTCCTGCACTCTCTCTGAGGAGGTTTCCTGTAACTACTGACGACGTGTCCTACTCTCCATAGAATCTCCACACAGTCTACACTGTAGTATCTCAGAGGTGATCGAGTTTGTTCTTGAGACTTGTTCATGAGTAGCTAGGATCAAGGTTTCTGTCCATTCTGAAAATGAATAAATAAATCTCCTCCAGCTACCCCTGCTGTTTGTCGCGCAGAATCTTCATGGAGGGTCTTCTTCTTCCAGTGCCTGCGTTTCTCCACTTGTTTCCTCTCCTGATGGTCTTGGAGATTCTCTTCTTCAACAAAAGATTTCTCCTTCAAAGCAGTTTGAGGCATCCACTCTGTGTTCTCTCTGAGATAGCCACGTAAGGACTTGCTTTCCATTTTTAGACACTCCTCAGTGCTGATCAGTCCTCTTCTTTCCTCGATTGGTATTGTACACTCGTGCAACATTACTCCTGGTATGCAGACACTCGTTCATTGCTAAGATTTTCCTAATCCTCCTGTCTCTGCTGACCAGCCCTTCCGTTGTCTAATCCCCAATACCTACACTGTAACGTAAGGCACCAACAGCCGAGGCGTTAATACCACTGATCATATTTCCTGCGCTTAGTTTGGATCTGCATAGTTTATTTACTCTCCTCACGCGCTCTGATGTTATCTTGACATTCATCTCGGTGCTAAGAGTCTGATCCACTTGCAAGATGCCAAGGTATTTGTAGCTTCAACTTCTTGATATACAGATCGCCTGGTAGTTCTATTCCACTACTGCAACTTGTCTTCTGCTTCTGATTTCTAGGACAGTCACTTGTCTAGTCCAAACAACATTCATATATATTGCGAGAAAATCCTAAAATTTGAACGAGTGTGTGTAGTTGGTCTTTACTGACTACATACAGCTTTAAATCATTTATGAACACTAAAGGGTTAACGGGCTTCATACTTTTGGAAATCTGCATCCAGTTATTCCGTTAAAGCACGACTATAATAAACAGCAATGGTGACAAGAAATCCCCTTGGAAAATTCAACTTCTGATGTTCACTTGCCGAGATCTGTTCCTCCAGCGGTTAGTACTGTCATCCCGCTCACCATGCTGATTATGGTAATCATATTCTTGGCTGCTCCAACCATCTCCAGGCATATCAGGATCCACGAATGTTGGTACCATTACATATGCTTTCTACCCAAGTTATAGACAAAGTTATCATCCTTCTCCTGTTCATAAGGATTACTTTAACTACAAGTAACTGATCTTTCGTTCTTTGTGATCCCTTTCTGCAACCTAACTAATATGATTCCCGTCAGCAGTTTTCCTATTATGGGTGAGGAGACGATATTTTCTTTGTCATTATTATTAATAATACTATTTCTTTTGATGTTACTATTTCCATCATTGTTTAGTTTAATTACTACTCTTACTATCATTATCATCATGATATTTTTTATCATCATTAACAATATTATCAGTGTTATTCATATCATTATTATTATTATTGTTATTTTTACTATCATCTACTATTTCTACTATTATCACTATTACTGTTACTATTATCATTATTATTATCATTATTATCATTTTATTACTATTACCAATATCATTATTATTGTTAGTATTATCATTATAATAATAACAATAATGAAATAGGTAACAAGAATGATAATAGATGTGATGATGGTAGCAATAACAATAATAGTAACGGTGATAAAATATTAAAGGAAAAAGAAAAAGAAAATGAAAACAAAAGCGAAAAAGAAAAAGAAAGGAAAAAGAAATAGAAAAAAAGAAAAACAAAAACAAGAAGAAGAAGAAGAAGAAGAGAAAGAAGAAGAAGAAGACGAAGAAGAGTAAGTAAAAGAAGAAGACAAAGAAAAGAAGAAAAAAAAAGAAAAAGAAGAAGACGAAGAAGAAGAAAAAGAAGAAGAAGAAAAAAAAGAAGAAAAAAAGACGAAGAAGAAGAAGACGAAAGAAAAAGCGAAGAAAACAGGAGCAGAGGGCGAGGCCGGACCCCATTAGGGCTGCAGGAAGGCGTAACACATCCCTCACAGACGCATCTCCGGGGCACATCGCGTCCTAATATGGGATCGATTGATATCACGTGTGCGGGGGGGGGGGGGGGGGGAGTTAGGGAGGTCTTAGGAGGGAGTTAGGGAGGTTAGGGGGGAGTGAAGGGGGTGTTAGGGGGAGTTAGGGGGGGGGAGTTAGGGGTTAGGGGGGAGTGAAGGGGAAGTTAGAGGTAATCAGGAGTAGTCTATACATAACCCCCCCCCCTAAAGAAGTAATAATTTCTCTGCACACGAAAAAAAGAATCGATTAAAAAAGCTCTATCGCGTTGGCTGTTGGCTTTCCCGAGCAATAACCACGCTCCAGCTCCCGTTCCCGCTCCCTGCTCCCTGCTCCAGCTCCCTGTTTCAACCCCCCCCTCCTCTCT
>NC_051422.1:21509010-21514010 GCF_015228065.2 Penaeus monodon
ACACACACACACACAGGCAGGAGGACGGACAAATAGAGAATCAATCACCCTCACAGACTGACATAACAAGGTAAAAAAAAAAAGGGGGGAGCATCGTTAGAATAAAGGATGTAAGAGTGAAGGAAGGCGGAGGACGTAGGGTTTAGGAGGTAGTGAGTACCGTCAGTGTGCAAGAGTGAAATGCCCTGAGGAGGCTGAAGGATGGCGACAGGGAAAGTGTGAGAGCGTGAGGTTGCCAGGGTGGGGGGTGCAGGAGAGGTGTTGAAAAACAGAACGCTCAAATCAAAACACAATTAGAGTGAAAGGAGTGATAGAGGGAAGACGACACAATACGAAATAGGATGAGAGTGAACAATAATATAATAAGAAAAAAAAAAAGAATAGATTCTACAGTATGAGGACGAGAGAGTGCCACGACGAAGGGCCACGGAGGTGCCAAGAGAAGAGAGGGAGGGAGAGAGTGATACAAAACCTCAAGGGGGAGCGGACTAGGAGGCAGAGGGGGCAGGGGGGGGGGGGAGGATAGGCAGATGGCGCCCTTGGCAAAAGTGGCGCTTTATGACTTCATCGGCATAATAAAGAAGGCGATACCAATTTACGGGTCATTAAGCCGATTCGCTTCCGCTGCGGCAATCTGCTCCGCCGCCCCGAAGCTGATGCAGCCGAGGCCTCGGTTGGAAGCAGGGAAGGTCTCGGGCGGCCTCGGGCGGCCTCGGGCGGCCTCGGGCGGCCCTTTTGCTCGCTGTCGGGCGCTGTCTTCTGGTCGGCCTCCTCGTCTTCCTTTCTTCTCTCTGTGTTTTTCTCTATCTTTCCCACTCTATCTTTCCCACTCTATCTTTCCCACTCTATCTTTCCCGCTCTATCTTTCCCACTCTATCTATCTATCTATCTATCTATCTTTCCCGCTCTATCTTTCCCACTCTATCTATCTATCTATCTATCTATCTATCTATCTATCTATCACCATCTCTATCTGCTTTTCTCTCTTTTATGTCTTTCTCTGTCTTTCTCTGTCTTTCTCTGTCTTTCTCTGTCTTTCTCTGTCTTTCTCTGTCTTTCTCTGTTTTTCTCTGTCTTTCTCTGTTTTTCTCTGTCTTTCTCTGTTTTTCTCTGTCTTTCTCTGTCTTTCTCTCCCTCCCTCTCTCTCTCCGCAACAGCAATAACTTAGCATATTCTTTCTTTTTTTTTATTTATTCAACTCGACCTTGAAATATAAATGTTCGCCGAGAAATCAGGAGAAACTCGCCCGGAGGGAAGCGAGTCCCTCTCTACAGGAGTCGTAGCTCTCTGTCACGTGACCATTTCCTGGAAAGAGAGAGCGCGTGTGTGTGAAGATGTTCTCATACACACACAGATATACATATACACGCACGCACGCATAGACACGTACATAGATATTCATACACACTCAACACACACACACATACATACACATATACACACACACACATGCACATGCACATGAACATACATATTCACACAAACACACACACACACACACACACACACATACACACACACAAACACACACATGCATAAACACACACACACACACACAGACACACACATACACACACACACACACACCTACACACAGACACACACACACACAGATGTATAATTCTTGCCTCACATTTCTCCTTTTATTTGTCCGTAACACAGAGAAAATAGTGAGTAACACCGGGATGCGAGGACGTGCTCTCAACTGTCCACCGAATATACTTCAGCTTTGCATATCCAGTCAGGCACAATTTTCCCATTAATTATGTGAGTATTTTGGTGTAGTAATGTACAGTGGTTTACACATTTTCACTGGAATGTAGTTATTATACATATGTAATACATTCGTATGACTGTATCTCTGGAGTAGAGAGCTGATGTGTCGCAGAACTTGGGAAATGTTGAGAACTTTAAAGGTTGACACCACTAATGTGTATATATATATATGTATGTGTGTGTGTGTGTGTGTGTGTGTGTGTGTGTGTGTGTGTGTGTGTGTGCGTGCGTGTGTGTGTGTGTGTGTGTGTGTGTGTGTGTGTGTGTGTGTGTGTGTATATATATATATGTATATACATATACACACACACACACACACACACATGTATATATATGTATATATATATGTATATATATATATATGTATATATATATATATATATATATATATATATATTATATATATATATATATATATATATATATATATATATATATATATATATATATGTATATATATATATATATATATATATATATATATATATATATATATATACAGAGACAGAGAGAGAGAGAGGGAGGGAAGAAGGAGCGTCCAGACATTCAGACGCTAATGGAGACAAACACATTCAGACAGGATGACCATAAGCCAGATAACATCAAAGAAAGAGAGAGAGAAAAAAAGGAAGAGATAGAGGCACAGCCCCTGCTCCCTCGTCCCCATTAGCGACCAGCGACGAGATACGCAGCGCAACTCCTCCCTTTCAATTCCTCCGAACGCAATCTGACAGGCGTTTAGCCGCGGCAGCCGTCGGGAGTCGGGAGTCCTTTGCCAACGCTCTCGGCCACGTGTTTGCTCTTCCCTCGGCCGAGCGCGACGAAGGAATCTCGGGATGGGTCTCTGGCTGACGGCCGGGAAGTGGGTGCTCCGCGTCACGGAATCAGGACAGCTGGCACTCACACACAGACAGACACACACACACATAAACACATACACAGGCACACTGGGGAGGATTTTGCGCTGGAAAAGGGTAGTGGAAAGGTGTACATAGTCAGTACAGTTCCTATAAATAAATGCACGAACACATACGTACATGCATACATACATATATGAAACACAGAAGCACACACAGCATATAAAAGCACACACACACACACACACACACACACACACACACACACACACACACACACACACACACATTCAAACACACACACACGCACTCATACAAACAAATAACCACACGTACTCACCCAATCATATATTTAAACATATGCAAAGACTTAGACCCTCAAGACGCGATATGATCAAGAATGCGTTCCATCCCTCAGTCCCTGACAATCGAAACAGAGGAACAAGCAACAGCAGAAGAGCCAGAACTAGAAAAACAGGTTCTAAATCGTCCTGCTGACGGAAGAACCAACACCTTATCTAACTAGACTTTGCGAATATCCTTACGATCGGATATGAAGCGAGGATGAATATCAGTCAGCTGAGAAATTAAAGAAAATGGGAAGAGGCATATAATTCAGTCATGTGCACTAGAGAAAATCATGATATTTCATGGAATTCTGAGCAAAATGCTTCATGGTAGTGAGAATGAGGATGATTAGAATAATGGTGATGTTGATGATGATAGTAATGAAAATGATCATAATGAGGATGGTGATAATGATGACGATGATGATGATGGTGAGAAAGATGACGATGTTGATGATGATGATAGTAGCAATAGCAGAAATAGTAGTATTAATGAAAATAATAATGATAATAAAAGTAATAATAACACTTAAGATGATAATATTAATAATAATGATAATAATAACAACAATACTAATGCTACTAGTACTACTAATACTTACAATAATAATAATGATAATAATGATAACAATAACAACAACAACAACAACAACAACAACAACAACAACAATAATAATGATAATAATAATAATAATAATAATAATAATAATAATAATAATAATAATAATAATAATAATAATAATAATAACAGCAAATAAAATAAAATAAAAACAGAATGACAGAAGATTATTTAATTACCAAATCCATGAGCAAAATGAGAGTAAGATTATTAGTAAATAAGGCTTAGACGAGAGAGAGAGAGAGAGAGAGAGAGAGAGAGAGAGAGAGAGACTGACACAGAGAGAAAAAGAGAAAGAGAGAGAGACAGACAGACAGACAGACAGACAGACAGACAGACAGACAGACAGACAGACAGACAGACTGAAACAGAGAGAAAAAAAGAAAGAGATGAAGATAGATCAATAGATAGGTAGACAGAGAGAGAGAGAGCAGTTAATGGAACTCGAAAGGTCGAAATGGAATCGTTAAAAGACAGATAGATTACATGATAGATTGTGAAAAGCACTATTAAGTTTGTGATATCATTAGATAGGGAAATAGGAAAAGGGAAATGAATGATACTAATAATTATCATAATGGTAATGGTGGTAATGTTAATAATTTATGGTGAGGATCGCGATAATGTTAACAATTTCTAAAAGAAATAATGATTATGGCTCTACTAATAACAATAATAATAACAATACCTATAATAATAATGATAATAAGACTCATTAGGATAGTGATAAAATTGTAATATTAAAACGATAACAGTAATAATGATGATGATGGTAATAATTTGGATATTAATGATAATAATAGTAATAATAATGATTATGATAATTGTAATAATAATAATTATAATGATATCGATAATTATCATAATAATAGTAATAATAATAATGATAATAATAATAATAATAATAATAACAATTACTATTATTATTATTAATATTATTATTATTATAACTATAATAATAATATAATAAAAACATATAATTGTAATGATGCATTTGAAAACTTTGCTAACGAGAAACAGGACTTTTCACCGAAAAATTTCAAACGGCGCTTAATCTTGAGATATATGACAAAAAATAACACAATGCAAATAGGCTGGACAAAGTGAGCAAACCAAAGGCAAAAAAAAAAGGTTCAGAAGAAGGGGAAAGAAAAGAAAAAAAACACGAAAATAAGAAGGACAACAGCGATATGAAAAAAAATAATGATGATAATAATGATAAATAATAATGATAATAATGATAATGATAATAATAATAATAATAATAATAATATAATAATAATAATAATAATAATAATAATAATAATAATAATAAAATAATAATAATAATAATAATAATAATAATAATAATAATAATGACTAAATAAATCAATGAAAAAATACGAGGAGGGAGAAGAGAGA
>NC_051422.1:21519010-21521510 GCF_015228065.2 Penaeus monodon
CAATCACTGGGGAGGATGGCTCACAAAAGCAATAGCCTTGTTCGTGTTCGATCCAGCGAGACCCTTTTTCTTGTTTATCTTTCGTGGACTAGTGGGAGGAGTCGTGTTTTTTGGGGGGATTGGGGAGGGATTGTAAGATCACTCGGTCTTGTGAATGGGGGGTCCGCTTGGCCGCGATTGTCCATTTAAGACGCATGGGTTCGGATAAATAATGTAGATACGGCTATATTTCAGGAGAATCGAAGTTGTGACGTCATTCGCTGCCGGAGAGTACATAAAACATCTGTCAGAAACGGCCATTGGCCAGAGATGGACGCAGACCAAGATGATTTATGAAAACATCCCGGGATTGTTTCACGAGATTACCTTTTCTGGTTTGATCAAGCTAAGAAATTAATTAGTATCATAGCTATATTTACTTGGTAGGCATTAGCATCCACATTTTCCCATATGGTTGGGATGAGGAAGCTCTTTGCAAAGGGAGGATAAACCAGTATTTGATAAAGCCAATATAGGACCGGGATTTGCATATGAATAGCACAGGCAAGAAGCCAAGTAAATACCTACCTTGCCTTCATGCATACATATCCAGTGGTTGATAAGCAGTCGAATCTCCTTGACGAGAAATATAGGACAAGACCGGACACCAAGGAATTTTATTGTAATTTGAGATTTTTTTCATTCTCTCTTTCATTTCATTCCTTTGTTTCTTCCTTTTAATTAATCTAAGGATCCAATTGAATCAATTTGTGGTGCCATTAACGAGCGGCAGTGGTCCTTTAAACCGTAATTGTTATACGTGATCTAGTTTCAATGTTTCGCCAAACACAACTAAAAAGTTCCCCTCATTAGTAACAGTAGATTAACCGACCCACCGACGCAGATAATGTTTCAGAGAGAGAGAGAGAGGGGGGGGGGGGGTAGGAAGACAGACAGACACGATAAAGCCACAGACAGACAGACAGAAAAACAGAAAGACAGAGAGAGAGACAGACAGACAGACAGACAGACACAGACAGACAGACAGACAGAAACAGAGACAGACACAGAGACAGACAGACAGACAGAGGCAAAAAAGGCGAAATAGACGGCAGCAGACGACCTACGCATCACGCGAGCCCTTCATTATGTCGGACCCACAATGTACCGAACAGAGACCCCGTAGTCATCGTCTAGATTATGGGCATCGCGATCTCTTTTGTGTTTCAGAAGAGTTAGGTCGAAGGCCCTGACGCGGATTACGGGATCGAGGGAAGAGGAAGGGAGTTCGTGTGTAGTTAGGCAGGGAGGGAACTTATTAGCGTTATTTTCTAGTTGTTCTTCTTTTGCTTTTTTCTTCATTGGTTGGATTTTTTTTTTTTTTTTTTTTTTTTGTCTGCTTGTTTTTGGTCCTGTTTTGTTTGGGAAGCTTCTTTGTCTTCTTTTATTTACAATTTTCGTGTTCCTCTTCTTTTCCTCTTCTTCCTCCTTCTCCTCCTCCTCCTCCTCCAACTCCTCTCCCACCTGCTCCTCCTGCTGCTCCTCCTCCTCCTCTTCCTCCTCCTCCTCTTCCTCCTCTTCTTCCTTCTCCTCCTCTTCCTCTTCCTCCTCCTCCTCCTCCTCCTCCTCCTCCTCCTCCCCACTCCTCCTCCTCCTCCCCCTCCTCCCTCTCCTCCTCCTCCTCCTCCTCCTCCTCCTCCTTCTCCTCCTCCTCCTCCTCCTCCTCCTCCTCCTCCTCCTCCTCCTCTTTCTCCTTCTTCTTCTTCTTCTTTTTCTTCATTTTCTTTGATCGAGATACGCATAGTAATTTAATGATTAGTGAAACGATGAAGAGTACGTAATGATAATTATTTGATACTTGACAGATAATAGGTGATCTGATAACTGATAGATTGTAAATGCCTTGATAAATGACAGCTTGGTGATCATTAATGAGATAATTGAAGATTGGTGTCGATATTTACTTGAAAAATGACAAATTGGTGAGGTTGATTATTTGAAAAAGTGTTACTTCTTACACACATAAAATCAACACGAACTTCTCAGGTGCATTTTTGCTCCGCTAAAGAGAGAGAGAGAGAGAGAGAGAGAGAGAGAGAGAGAGAGAGAGAGAGAGAGAGAGAGAGAGAGAGAGAGAGAGATTTGATTTGATAACATTTATTTGCAAAACAGTGCACATGCCCTGCAAAAAGCCAGGGTAAGATACCAAAACATCTTTCCAAACTGGCTGTGCTTCTATTTGTGTAGAAGGCCATCAGTCAAACATTAGTGTTATATACATGCTTGAAGAGCTGTGCTTTTATCACAGCACAGTATTAAAATACTGTCTTGTCATTTTTTTTCTATATCATTAATCATGTCAAAGACAAAACCAGTGCTTAGAAAGTCAATATAATCAACAAGTGCTGTAAGTAAGTAATGGGTAAGATTATACGACTTGGGCGCAGTTTGCAGTGCTGATATGAAACTGGTTTTGCCTCCAAAACTGCATCCTTTACATACTGTATAGTGTACCGATATC
>NC_051422.1:21531510-21539010 GCF_015228065.2 Penaeus monodon
ATGATGCTGGTGAGGGAGATGCTGAGGATCATGATAATGATCATGATTATTGTAATAATGATTATAATAATAAAAATAATACACTACACACACATATATATATATATATATATATATATATATATATACACACATATATATATAAAGAGAGAGAGAGGGAGAGAGGTACATAGGTCGATAGACAGATAGATAGATAGGTATAGATATCGGAGGTCAAGATATAGTTATAATATGTATATATATATATATAATAATAATAAAATATAAATATAATATATTATATTAATATAATATATAATAATAATAAATATTAATAAAATAAACACGCTGAGACGAAGACAAGAGAGAGAGAGAGAGAGAGAGAGGAGAGAGAGAGAGAGAGAGAGAGAGAGAGAGAGAGAGAGAGAGAAAGAGATAGGAAGATTACCAGAGCCATGCCTTAAGCCCACAATTCACAGATGACAAACCCTACAAAGAAATCTAACGAGACCCTCCTACCGTCCTCAACATACAACCCAACAAACCAAACACGACAGTGCTCCAAAACCGAACAAAGAAAGGAGAGAGAGAGAGAGAGAGAGAGAGAGAGAGAGAGAGAGAGAGAGAGAGAGAGAGAGAGAGAGAGAGAGAGAGAGAGAGAGAGAGAGAGAGAGAAGAGACCCCGTCAGCCTAGCCCACACAGCAACAGCAACAACAGCAACAGCAATAAACTAACTCCAAGGATGTAGACTGATTTACTGAGACTAACATCCTGACAGCACACAGGGTAACAGAGCTTCACAAATCATAAGCTTATGCTAGAAGGGCGCCGCGGGTGGTGTCGGTCGGCCCCGTAGGCTTATGCTCCGTCGCTTGCGTGGGCGGCCGGGCCACTAGAGGCTGAGGGAGGAGAGGGGGAGGCGAGAGGAAGGAAGGAGGGAAGAGAGGGAAGAGAGGGAGAGGCGAGAGGAAGGAAGGAGGGAGGAGAGGGGGAGGCGAGAGGAAGGAAGGAGGGAAGAGAGGGAAGAGAGGGAGAGGCGAGAGGAAGGAAGGAGGGAAGAGAGGGAAGAGAGGGAGAGGAGAGAGGAAAGAAGGAGGGAGGAGAGATAGAGGCGAGAGGAGGGAAGGAGAGAAGAGAGATAGAGGCGAGAGGAGGGAAGGAGGGAAGAGAGATAGAGGCGAGAGGAGGGAAGGAGAGATGAGAGATAGAGGCGAGAGGAGGGAAGGAGGGAAGAGAGATAGAGGCGAGAGGAGGGAAGGAGGGAAGAGAGATAGAGGCGAGAGGAAGGAAGGAGGGAAGGTGGGAAGGAAGAAATGAGAGGAGGGAAGAAGGGGAGAAGGAAGCGAAAGGAGAAAAGGAGGGATAAGAGGAAGACGCGAGAGGAGGGAAGGAGGAGAGGAGAAAGCGAATGTAGGAAAGGGAGAAGAGAATGAAAGGAAGAAGAAAAGGAAGAAGCGAAAGGAGGAAAGGAGGAAGAGAAAGATGGAAAGGAGAAAAGAAAGAAGCGAATGGAAAACAGGACGAGGCAAAAAAAAAAAAAAAAAAAAAAAAAGGAAACGAAAGGAAAACAAGAAAAAGTGAAAGAGGAAAAGGAGAAAAAGAAGAAGCATAAGAAAAAAAAACAGGAAGGAGCGAAAGAGGGAAAAGAGGAGAAAGGAAGAACCGATACGAGGAAAGAAAGGAGGAAAGAGAGAAACAAAAACAAAAGAAAAACGCACTTGAAAGCAGGAAAGTGCGTGCAGCTTAATTATCAACACCCGAGGAAGCTTTTTGATAAGACAAAAGTAACCGACTTTAGAGAATGAAAAGTAGAAAATCTATTTCAGCGATTTTTTTTCTTTTTTTTTTCTTTAATACAAAAAAAAAGAAAATGTATCCACTCGAAAAGTACCTTAGATAATAAAGAAATAAAAACAGGTCACTTGAAATTGCCTAACAACGCCCACTACCATTTAGTAATCCTGCTAAAATTACTGTTACTAGTTTAAAATGCTTATTGTCAAAACTACCCTCGTGCTACATAGTATATTTCTTCATCGTGCTACACGGAAACGCGACTGGAAAATTGTTTATACTAAAGTTTTTGATTTTTTTTTTTTTTTTGCGCAGCGCCATCGGTATCTTAGCGAAGCACAGAGAAGCTACGTTCAACCTTTTTCTGTTCTTTGTCTTTGTATAATTTTTTTGTTCATTTGTTTATTTTTATCTTTGTTTGTTTTGTTTTGTTCTTTTGTTTGTATACTGAAACTAAAAAGCCGCAATGAGTGCAAAGTAAATAATACCAAGGTTAAAACGTTCAAAATGCTACTGTTTCTACCTAATTTTCTTTATATAATTTTTTTTTTTCGGGGAGAGGGAACACATAGAAGCGCTGTTTTTCTGCCTATCGAAAGCTTTTAGAAAAAAATGAAATAGAAATAAAAAAAATAAAAGCGGAGTGAACCTATATAAGCACTGGTTTCCTTTACATCTAAAGCTTTGTTTAAAAAAAGGGGAAAACGTATGTAAACGACACAGAACGTATCTTATCGTCACTTCTTTACACAGATGCAGAAGTAACCTTAATAAAAAAAAAATCAAAACCGTAAAATACCTCTTTGAGATAGACCTACATACTGAAGCCGAGAGCCTTTAGACCAAGGCTGCCAACCTCATATACCCCAGTGAGCCACATTTGACCTTAGTGCACAGCATGCGGACCCTCACGATTCGACGCGACGGAATGGCCATATGGTTGAGGTAAAATCGTAGGAGGCTACAAAACATAAATAAAAAAAAATGAAATAAAAAATTAAGAAATAATAAAAAAAAACGTGTAAGACTGTAAGTGATAATCTTAAGAGACGAAGGCCTGGCTTAATCAAATATGTAAGACGAGTTTAAGACTGAAATAGCAAACATGCCGCGGGTCGCACATAGAAGTACAGCCCCCTTCTGTAGCCGTTCCTACTTCTATTTCTCAAAATCATTGTTTTGTTTTTCTCTCTTTATGTAAAGAAACGTACTTTGAAAAGAGACACTCGCCGTCAACGCCGCCACGACTGATAAATATTCACACACCAAGGTTTCGAAACGGGAAGAGAAACCGGGCAGCGAAAAGACATACCCTATGTATGATTTTTTTCCCCTCTCTTTTACATTTTTTTATAGCGTTAATAGAGTAATTAGAATGGAGTGAGAGCTCGCCATTGACCATCGCCCCTTTATAACGAAGCGAGAGACCGAGAGACGGGAGGGATACAGTGAATAAATTTAGATAACGTCGGTCGCATTTCTCGCCAATAAGGAACCCACTTAAAGCCCATTGCAAGGCTGACTTAATTGGGGTTTACGACTTAAAAGGATGAAGATGGAGTTCTGTCACTGACCTATTTTAGCTGTTGTTGTTGTTGTTTTTTGTTGTCTATGTGCGACCCGCGGTATGTTTGTTTTGTTGTTGTTTTGTTGTTGTTGCTGTTGTTGTTTTGTTGTTTCTGTTGTTGTTTTGGGATGGCTGGCTTCCATGTCATTTGTTAATCTTTATAAATAATTGTTGTTTAATTGGCAAGGCAAAGCTAAGCTTGTTTTCGATAAAACCTATTGATTTGAGATTTTAATTGACTCAAAGAAACGATTACCCTTATCTAAATACCTTATTTAAACCGTTTCCCGTTGTTTTATGCCTTGCTTGTCAAATCTTTAAAATAATTTATTTCATTATTTGCATATTATCATCTATGTATTTGCTTTGAAAGGGACAGCATTTCCCCCTATTTCACTTTAGCATTATTCTCCACTCTGCATATCTAATTGACTAGCTTCATCGACCCTTCTCTCCCTCTCTCTTTCTATCTATCTGTCTGTCTGTGTACTGTCTGTCTGTCTGTCTAATATATCTACCTATCTATCTATATATCTGTCTATCTATCTAATCTATCTATCTGTCTATCTGCCTATCTATCTATCTATCTATCTATCTGTCTATCTATCTAATTTATCTATCTATCTGTCTGTCTATCTGTCTAGCTAGCTAGCTATATCTCTGTCTGTTTCTTTCTTTGTTTATCTATCTCTCCCTTTCTCTCATTCATTTTCCCTAATACATCTTGGCATTCCTCCCAATGCCCCACCACTACCCTTCCCCTTCCCAACCTTTCCCCTCTTTCCCCTCCCTTCCCCTTCCCCTCTTCCCCCTCCCCTCTTTCCCCTCCCTTACCCTTCCCCTCTTCCCCCTCCCATACACTTTCCCTCTTCCCCCTCCCCTACCCCTCTTCCCCTTCCCTTCCCCTCCCCTCTACCCTTCCCCTCTTCCCCTCCCCTCTTCCCCCTCCCCTACCCCTCCCCTCTTCCCCCTCCCCTACCCTTCCCCTCTTTCTCCGCCCCCTTCCCCTCCCCCTCTCCCCCCCCTTTTTCCCCACCACCCACTTTCCCCACTCCATCCCCCCCCCGACCCTCACCACACCCCTCCCCCCCATCTGCGGTCGAGCTGTCTCTTCCCGCATCGGTGCCTTGTCCCTCGCTGTACATTTATTGTCGTTCCCCACACAATAACACGGTCGTTTTCCCTCTAATATCAAATCCCTGTTTTCCCCACGAATTATTGCATACGCCCTGGAATGCCAGTGTTGCAGAGTGCAGCGTGCAATTATCCGTTGCTATGCAAGTCTGCTGCAACATCCTCTTTCGCGTGGTGTTCAAGGGTTTTGATTTTTTAATTTATGTTGATGTTGAAGTTATCGTTGTTGTTTTCATCATTATCATAGGTTATGATTATTATCCTTATTGTCAAAGTTATTGTCATAATCATTATCGTCATCGTCACCATCACTACTGTTTTCTATGATAATTTGTGACATTTGTATATTTTTAATTTCAACCTATTACTTTTAAGCTCACAGTCTTTATCTGATAGTTCTTATCTTATCACAATTTGGTATCTTTAGAATTATCAGTATCATGCTTAATCATCATCGTTTTCTTTTAGTTTTTTTCGTATAAATAAATCTTCACTATTCAATAAACCTTAATGCTGATTTATGATATTATACGATATATTATGGAATAAAGAAAATGATCTGTAATCAAGGTTGTAATTATAGATTCACGGACTTAAAATCGTACTTTTTTATTTAGTGTGTGTGTTTGTGTATATGTGTGTGTGTGTGTGTGTGTGTGTGTGTGTGGTGTGTGTGTGTGTTTGTGTGTGTGTGTGTGTGTGTGCGTGTGTGTGTGTGTGTGTGTGTGTGTGTGGTGTGTGTGTGTGTGTGTGTGTGTGTGTGTGTGTGTGTGTGTGTGTGTGTGTGTGTGTGTGTGTAGGTATGTGGATGTGTATATGTGTGTATATAATTTTTTTACCCCATGACCACGTCCCCAACCCTTTCACCCTATTTCACAACCCTAAACCTCCCCTCCCCATACCCCCCCTTTCTTCCCCCCCCCCACCATCAAACCATAGCTTCACCCTCATCTTTCCCCATCACACTGCCACCCTTTCCTCCCTCACCGTTTTATCCCTCCCCCTGACTCCCTTCGCTCCCTCCCCCCCACCTCCTTCCCCTCCAGCATCCCCAACCATACCCATACACACCCCCTACCCCCATTAAACCCCTACACCCTCCCTCCTATCCACAAGGCCTTACCCCCACCCCCCACTCCCACCCCTACCCCCACCCCCTCCTCTGCGTCTCGATCACGTCTGTATCAAAATGTCATTACCTACAAATTACTGATTTTTTCGCCATCACTTCCCCTCTCATTATCTGTAGCTATTTCGTTTTTTCTTTTTTTTTTCTTTTCTTCCTTTCTAAAATAAGGTTTGATAGTCATTTTGAAAAGAGGGATCTATAATTATTGAGTTTGTTTGTTGACTGATGTGCAGATAACGGCTTGTGAGGAGGCGAGAGGGAAGCTGAAAATCTTTTTTTTTTAATCATCATTGTTATTGTTATTATTATTATTATTATTATTATTATCATTATTATTATTGTCATTATTACTGTTACTATTATTATCATTATTTTTTATTATTATTTTATTATTATCATTATTATTTATATTAATTTTATCATTTTATTATATCTTATTATTATCTTATTTTATCTTATTATTATTATTACTATCATTATATTATTATCATTATCATTATTATTATTATTATTATTATTATTATTATTATTATCATTATTATATTATTATTATTATTATTATTATTATTATTATTATTATTATTATTATTATTATCATTATTATTATTATTATTATTATCATTATTATTATTATCATTATTATTATTATTATTCATTTATTATTATTATTATTATTATTATTATTATTATTATTATTATCATTATTATTATTACTATTATTATTATCATTATCATCACATTTTTACTGTTATCACCATCACCACCATCATCATTATCATCAATCATCATCATCAGGTAGATGATGATAAGCAATATGACAGGGAGGCTTGGCATATTGGTGACGTCATATGGTAATATGACAGGTCGCTGATAAATGACAGTGAATAGATTATATCTGTTATAATATTTACTTGATATTTGGCAGTATGATGAGGATAATTATTAAAAATACAACAGGGTTCTGCGGAAATTTAGCATTCAACCAGCCACCAAAAATCACATCCTTTGCCTCGAAAGATAGGCTAAAGCAAACCGAAGAATAAACACGGAGATGAGAGAGAGAGAGAGAGAGAGAGAGAGAGAGAGAGAGAGAGAGAGAGAGAGAGAGAGAGAGAGAGAGAGAGAGAGAGAGAACCAGCCACACAAATAAATGAATAACGTTAACCGCAATTCATTCACGGAACGAATTAGGCATATTCATACTTAACAATACAAGTAATCACTTCAGCGTAATGAAAGCTGATCGATCGACCAGGCAATTCTTTTCGAGGATTTGCAAGTACGGCCGTAATATCAAAGCGATTTTCATAATTCACTCATTTGCGCCATCAAAGGAGTTGCTCATCAAATGATTTATGGAACTAAATATTTTTTTTTTTAGATATTAGACGGTTCACATATATCTGCAACATCCAATGATTTATAACAAGAAATGATTCGCAATGATTTATAACAGATAATTCGCTACATCGAATCATTCACAATATCGGACGATTTACAACATCCGCGATGATTTACAATATCGAATGATTCTCACGAAACGATTTACAATATCGAATGGATTTCAGCAAATGATGCACAGCATAAAATTATATATAACATCCAAACAGAATTATTACCATAGCGTTTTAGTATAACAAAGAGACACCAGTGTGTAATCTACAGCCTCTGAAATATGCAAATGAGGTACAAGGACTCGGCCATTCGATCACACCATTACTGATATCATCAAAACCGACTTGAAAACCGTTTATTGTTCGCCGTCAGATGGGATCGTACCGTATACAAGATAGGATTAACCACAAAAGGAGGGTTTAGATCCTTTTTTTCTGTATTTTTTTGTTTAGTTTTTTTTTCTATTTTTTTACTTTTTTTTTTTTTTTTGCGTTGTCCGGT